>NW_026251276.1:0-231967 GCF_024521655.1 Durotheca rogersii | reverse complement strand
TACGAACTTCGAAGCGTTTCCTATTATTCTTATTAATCTTATCTAGTTAAAACTTTCTTAATAACTCGTTAATAATCTTCGCTTTCTTAGCTAGGTCGTTCGTATTCGAAGTAATATTCTTACCGGCTTTAGTCGGTTTACGCCTAAGCTATAACGATAGAACTTTTATATCCTCTTAATCGGGTACTTCTCTTTCGATATACTCGCCGTTAGGACCTTTAGCTCGCTTAACTACGTTAACTTCGATTAGGTCCGTTTTAATAATACCCTTATAATAATAAATACCTTCGTCGTCGATAAAATCCTTAGTCTAATTATAACCTAAGATCCCCGTCTTGTATAATTCGTAGCTATATTTACGTTCGACTATTTAAATAACGTTAATCTCCGATATAGCTCTTAGTATCTCTTCCTGCTTTAATATTACTTCTTCGTTTTTAAAGTATCGTAGGTTAAGGGGTATAAGCTTTAGCTTTCCGGTTAAGTAATAATATATTATTTTACGTACTTACTCTAGAGATTCCTTACTTTAATATACGTAAAATAAGATATAATAAGCGATCGGTTCTCCTTTACGCTTAGCTTAAGTAATAATCGATCCTAGGACTAGCGTTAATTCTAGCTTATCCGGGTTTCCGTTCTCGAAGTAATATAGTCGTTTATTACTTCTATAGCAGAACCGATTCTACGTTATATCTATTAGTAGCGGGTAACGGCTATAGTTATAAAGCCGATCGAAAGTATTATAAAACTAATATTCGAATTCCTTATAATTATTCGTTTAGGTTAATAAAATCTTATTACGTATGCCTCGGTAGTTTAATATAATATTACGTTTAAAGCCTATTAAGGTTCTCCCGTTAATTTATAGGTTATAAAGACTTAGGTTCCGAACCGCGTTTACTAGGAACGGATTTTCCTATTAATATTATTAATCGACGCCGTACGTATCCCTAGAGCTATAAGAGCTATTCTTTTAACGGTAGTTTTACGAAGTTATCTTTATCTTTAGAGCGTTAAGTCGGTCGTAAAAGGCCTATATATTAACTTCCTAACTAGCATTTAAATAGCCGTAAGAAGGTTTAGGCTACGAGGAAGGCGGTAGTAGAAGCATTTAAAGGCTAGGAGTCGTTAATCGTTAAATTATTTATATTATAAGCTTCTCGGGTTCCTCGAAAGTTACCGTCTTTTATTATCGTCGTTCCTCGGCTTAGGTCCTATCGGTAATTTATCCTATTATACGACGTTCCGCTTACTTATAAAGCTAGGTATAAAGAATCCGGTAGTCGATATTTCCGATCTTATTATAATCGTAATCTCCCGTTTTATAGAACTTTATAATTAAGGATATCCGGAATCTATCGGTTAGGTATCCTACTTTCTAAAGAAGCTTTCCGTTATCGTTTACGAGCTTAGAAAGACGTTTATAGTTTATAAGATACGTAAAAATCGCCTTAAGATCGTTAATTACGTTACTTCGTTTTAGTTATACGAGTTTACGTTTAACGTTAATTTAGCTTAGTTTATCGGTAATCTTAAAGCGGTACTTTAAGGCTATAACGATAACTCTCTAGATCGTTTAATCCTTCGTAACGTCGTTAATACGCTTCCTAATAGTTTTAATCGTAATTTATTCGCCGATCTCCTTAATTTTATCGTCGTCGCTTATACGGTAGCGGTTAAATAATCGATCTACTTTTTTTAGTTATTAAGTTACGTTATATTCGTTAAACTTAAGCCTAGGATAATCGGTAGGGTTAGGGAATTTAATAATTAGTATTACGATAATCGGGGTAGTTATTAATATATTCTAGCTACTAAAGGCCTCGTTATTATTATTCTAAGATAATGCTATAAGGATTAACGGAATAAGTATAAAGCCGCGGTTAAGGAGTAGTTAAGTAGGAGTTTTATCGTCGTCCTTCTCTTCTTCGGGCGGATATAAGGGCGGAAAGCTAATATCGACTCTTAAGGTCTTTATTAATAGTTTAGCCTTTACTACTTCGGGTCTTAATAACGATTTACTCCGTTTCCTAGTTATAAACTCCGTTTAGTTTAGCGGTACGAGGTATAAAATAAAAAGAGGGGTAGTAAGGGTCTTATTATTTAATATAAGGGTAAAAGTAAGATAGCTATTATTTATATCCTAATACTTTTCCTTTAGTATACGTATATTATTATTTATTATACTATCCCGATCGATAAGGTCCGGGTATTATACGAGCTTCTCTAATCGGCTAACGCCTAATTAAAATACGATACGTATTCCTTAAACTAATAGTTTAATTATTATAAATAAGTCGACGATAATTCCTCTTATTAAGGTTTAGAATTCTTAACGTATAACCTTCGTTAAAGTAATACGTATAGGGAATAAATCCCGAGTAAAGAATCGCGCTAGATACGATACCGGTTATAGCTATAAGCCGGTCTCGACCTAACGGAAGTTATTTAATAGTATTAACGGTATTACCGCTAGGCGCCGTTTTACGCCTATGTTAGTACTTCTCGCTATATTAGTTATTAATTAATAATATAAGGCTAGTCTATATATAAGTATACCTATTAACTCGACTCTAGTTCCGTTTCCTTAATTCTTTATATTTACGTAGTCCTATTAATATTCATTCCTAATTCTTTTTAAAACCATCGGTTACTAGTAGCTATTAATTTATTAATTCCTATCTATGTTATTAATATAAATATCTATATTATATCGTATATTATATCGTCGAGTCGTTACGCCTAGGTATCTTAAAATGCCTCTAGCATAATAAGTTATTAATATCTATATATTTAATTTATATCGATTAATAGGTTTAAAGGGAAAAAGAAGCTATCGTAAGATCGGTTAGGATATAATTACTATTAGCCTTTATCCGCCTTTAATATTAATAAGGGAGTAGCGGGTCGTATAAGTTATCGTAATTTATATTAAGGCGTTCGTACGTCCTCTATATAGCAGGTAGATAATTATAAGGGAGCTGCTTTAATCGCTATAAGCTTTATTTACTCGTACGAAATATATTATATTATTAGCGGTTCGAGGAAGCGATTAATATCGAAGGCTAAGTACTATCCCTAGTAGCGGTAGTATTACGACGATAGTTTCCTAAGCTTATGGGTACCTCCCTATAAGTAGGTAAGAGGTTATACGAGGTTTACGTTAATCGCTATAAGCGCTATTTATTCGTTATATTAAATCGTAATATCGATAGCTTAATAGCGTTATAAGTATTAAGGGCTAGGTACTATCCTAGTAGTAGTAGTATCGTTATAAAAGTTCCTAGGCTTATACGTACCTCCTTATAATAGATAAATAACCATAAGGCGGGATACTTTATTTAACGTAAAACGCGAGCTACTTCGCGGGTTAAATAGCGGCGCCGACGGCGATCGGTATCCTCTAAATCCTAATAGCGTAATAAAAATTCCGTAAATTAAAGGTTAAGGGGTCGAAAAAAGTCATAGGGTAGTCGCTACTAAAGAGGAGTAAAGCGTACGCGATATTAAAGACCTGGATAGGTTTACTCGAAAGTATACTTTATCGAAGACTATAATACGTACGATAGTCTAAGATAAATAAAACTAATATCGCTATACTAATCGAGAAATAAAGAATCTAATGTAGTTATCGTATCTTAGCTATACCCCTTAGTTATAGAGATATAGTAATCGCTAGCCCGAAGGTATAAGAAGTAAGGGAAGAAAAGGGGCAAAACGCAAAAGTTACTTATTCGGCTATAGCGGTACGACGATGTAACTTAAGCGCCTATAACTAAGATAGATGTACTAATCGGAGAACGACGAATCTAATAATAAAAACGAATCTTTAATTAAAGCAAAGATAGCAAAGATAATAATCTAATTAGGTAATAAATTAAATGATAAACATAGCATATCCCGTACTTACGGGAGCTATGGTTACTCTATATAGGCATAAGGCCTATCGTAGCGTATTACGTAATGCATCAAGAGGGCATGTCTTACCGCACCACTACAGTACTTTCGTCGAATTTAAGTTTCATACGAAACTAAAGGATAAAGTTTATACTAAGTAATAAGGAATAACTAACGAACCTATCTTTAACGACGTAAATCGATAAGTAAAGGTAATAATCGGTAAGCTAAATAAAACCGTCGATTATTCTTATATATAAGGTCTTTATAAAGGATTTAAAACCTTACTATATCGCCTTAGTACCGGTTATAAGGAGACGTTACTTCTTTACGTAGCTCTTTACGATTATATTAAACTATGTTCCTATATCGATTACCGTAAATACGAGAGCTTCGTTCCCGTTAGGTCCTACGTTAACTACTAGCTTAGGGAAAAGCCGGATATACTTTCTAGTATCCTTTGCGATAATAAAATTTACCGATATTCTATTCGAAGGGTTAATAAACGGGGCGGTAGTTTACGGTACGCTAGGTATTTTAACGCTTTCTTCCCGATCCTTTTATACTTATTTCTTTATAATCTTAATAACCTTAAGCTAACCTTCGTTAATCTCTATAGCGCGTATCGTAAGGTACTTAACTACTTATGCCGAAAATCCAGGTATAAACTTAATTAAATCGTCCCACGAAACTTCGAAGCATTTCCTATTATTCTTATTAATCTTATTTAACTAAAGCTCTCTTAATAATTCGTTAATAATCTTCGCCTTCTTAACTTAATCGTTCGTATTCGAAGTAGCGTTTTTACGGGCTTTAGTCGGTTTACGCCTAAGTTATAACGATAGAACTTCTATATCCTCTTAATTAGGTACTTTTCTTTCGATATACTTACTATTAAGGCCTCTAGCTTACTTAACTACGTTAACTTCGATTAAATCCGTTTTAATAATACCTTTATAATAATAAATACCTTCGTCGTCGATAAGACCCTTAATCTAATTATAACCTAAGATCTTAATCCCGTACAGCCCGTAATTATATTTACGTTCCATTATTTAAATAACGTTAATTTCCGATATAGCTCTTGGTATCTTTTCTTACTTCGGTATTATATCCTCGTTCTTAAAGTATCGTAGGTCGAGGGATATAAGCTTTAGCTTTCCGGCTAGATAGTAATATACTATCCTACGTACTTACTCTAGAGATTCCTTACTTTAATATACGTAAAATAAGATATAGTAAGCGATCGGTTCTCCTTTACGCTTAGCTTAGATAATAATCGATCCTAGGATTAGTATTAATTCTTCCTTATCCGGGTCTCCGTTCTCGAGGTAGTATAGTCGCTTCTTACTCCTATAGTAGAACCGATTCTACGTTATATCTATTAATAGCAAATAGCGACTATAGTTAAAATAAGGCCTGAATTATTCTGCTTCGCAGAATAATTCGGGCTTATTTTTAACGTAAACGCTAAAAATAATAACCTATCCGGAGGATAAAGAGATATAGAAAGTATAATTAGTTTATTTAATATTAATTTTTAAAGCTACGAATTTTATTTATTATAGAAAACCTAGAAAACGTAAGAAATTATATATAGAAAACTTATAGTTCATACGAAACTATCTTTTATAAATTCGAATCTAGTTTAAATTTTTACGTTAACGTATATTATATTAAGTAGAGCGTATATTATTTACGATAAAAAACGTATATAGTAAAACGAATTTAAGAAGAATAAAATATAAAAGAAATCTAGTATAGAAAATTTTTTTTAAAGTTAAAATTACGTAGGTACGTAATTTCTATATTAAAAAAAGGCGCTATGCCTAATAAAACTACGAAACCTTTAAACTTATATTTTCATTACTTCTTTTTACGTTTCCTTTCTACTTTTTCTACGTACCCGTATTTTTTTCTCGTAATATACGTAGGATTTCTCGTAATAATTCGTTACTAGAAAGAGCGTTAATATTTAACCCTTATTACTTTATAACCCGCTCTTCCGCCTTCCGGATTACCTTTCTAGTTTTCTTATAAACTTTATTAAAAGCTTATTTTAAATTAGAATTTCTACGCTAGCGTACTTTATTACGTATTAACGTACCTTTTTATTAATTTTTTTAAAATCGAGAGCTTTTTTTAATTCTATAAATTTAACGAGCTCTAGCTCGGCCTTCCGGGGTACCTTAGCGTAAGCGTAGTAGCCTTTATAGTAGTAATAATAGCGATTATCTTTTATATTTATTAATTATCGCGTATACGTAACTTTTCGCATTTTCTACGCTATTTTATATACCGGTTCTTTTTACGTAAGCGTTCGCTTATAATCGATTAATTCGTTTAAAGTATACCTTATAAGGTAACGCTCTTTCCTCGTCGTTATTATCGTCGCTACCGTCGTCGCTACCGTCGTCGCTACCGTTATCGTCGTCGTCGTCGCTACTAATAAAGAAGCGGACTTAGTTTATAAGTAGATTTTATATAATAAAATTAACGCTTACGTATATTATTACTTAATCGCGTACTTTTTTTTATACTATAAAGTTCGTAGAGTATAACTTACTTTATAAGGTATATTAGGAGGGAAAGGGTCGCTACCGCCGCCGGCGGCCGCTAGGCCGCTAGTACTACCTATCGTAATACTAATGCTAGCTACGCGGCAGGCGTCGCTAACCGATAGCTAATCAAAGCCTAGGTTAATAAGCTCGGTAATCGAAATCTTAAATATTATTTTAATTAGCTAAATCTATCGCGCGCGTATTAAATTTCTTACTTTTTTTAACTACTTTAATCTTATTTTATTAAATAAAAGACTACGAAATATCGTTAGTATTCGTTTTAAGCTTAATTAGCTATATATAAAGGTTTAAACTTACGTAGTTATAAAAAGGATAGGAGGCGTAAGGAAAAAGGAAAGGAAATAATAAAAGTAATTAATAATAAGAAATAGGTTATTTTATTTCGTAAATAAGGAAGCGTTATAGGAAGTCGCGATTAAAGAAAGATACGGCGCTAATTACTAAGGAAGTCGCGATATCTTTATACGTTAAGAAGGAGCGGCGTACTTTAAGAAACGCTCCGTAATTAAAGTAAAAAAAACGTATTCCTATATAAAAAATGATATATTTACGTTACTTTTATACCCGTACTCTTTACTTCTACGCGGTCTAGCTATATAAAGATTAATTAAAGTATTATAAACTATACTCGCTCGATAAAATTAACGTATATACGCTACTCTTATTCGTTATTTATAGCGCTAAAGTACGTTATTTATAAGGATATCGTAATAAGTATAAAGATTAAGTAAATAATTATATACGTAAACGGAAATCTCTATCTTCTAGCTTAGCTTTTATACCTACGAAATATATATTAGCTTAAATATTTACGAACGTAAAAAGAAACTTACCATTTATTAGCTCCTTATATACCGCATTTTTATAAAACGATTCGTCGAATATTAAGCCTTATAATAAGGTAACCCTAAAGTAAGCGACGTAATTTAACCCTAACGCGAATTCCTTCTCTATAATTCTAATAATAACGTAAAGAATAGTAATACCTTACGCTTTATAAACGGTTATTACGTATAAGATAGTCAGGGGGAATTATTTTCGTATATAAGAGATACCTTTATAGTCGAACTCCTAGCGTTCGCGTAATATTAATATTACCTTTTTCTCTCGAAAATCGCGTAGCTTATTTCCTTAAGTATCTTTAAACCCGGGTCCGTCGTAATCGTCGAAAGTTATTATAATTACTACTAGCGGCTTACGTTTAGGATTAACGCCTTACGCTTAACTTATATCGTAAATAAAGCCTTAGAAGTTATTTATAAGCCGTATTTCGGAAGAAATATTACGTAATAATATTATTCGAGCGCTTATATAAAGTAATAACTTAAAGGAAAGGTTACCGGCTAGGTCGCTAGGCGCGTTTAACGCTCCTCGGTCGTAATAAATAACGTACGTTTAAATAACTAGCGAATTAAGCGTTACGAGATAGTTAAAATTATACTAAAGTATTTCTTTACGCGTAAAGTATATACGTACCGCTTCTTTAAAGCCGAAACGATCTTACTTAATTAGTACCGTGGTTATTCTCGTAGATAGGAGCTAGAACGATTCGGCGGAGACTTACGTTAAGCGTAATTCGTTTAGCGCTTTTCGAAAAGGCGCTTAATCCTCGCTTACCTAGCGCTAAACTACCGATAGAAATACCGACTTAGAAAAGACTTTATACGTATTATAACCGACGAATTCGTTTACCGAAAGATACGTCGAATTAAGAGTATAGATAAGCTTTAATAATATTAAGGGTAATTAAAAGAAGTCGCCGATTAAGATTATATTTACGCTACTAAAAACCCGCGAGCTACGCGGGAATATCTACCGTAAACGGCGGTTAATAAACCTAAATATACGTAGCCTTAATATACTTTTTTCGTCGATAATTAAATAGCGAAGGTTAGTAAGGCGTCGTTATACCTTAGCGAGAACGTTATTAGAGAGCGGCTTAAAGCTACGCTTTACGGGTAAACGAAGGAAAGAATATATCGTTTTTTCGCGAATATTATTACTTATAGCGTTAATTAAGGTAGTAAGGGCTACCGAGTCCTAAGTAAGAACCTAGCGAACGTAGGAGGTTAAAATTTTAATTAGATACGATTTTTTAGTACCGTTACTACCGTCGATTTAAGATAGGAGCTAGTCTTAGTTACGACTTTATACGTAGCCGAGAACGGTATCGTAAATTAACCTTTGTTTTAGATTTAACGTATTACGGATATCTAGGGGAACGATTTCCTATTCCGGCGTATCCGTAATACTTATTATTTCGCGTTAATAAGTAGAATCGTAAAAGTAAAGGTACTTATATCGAGTTACGTATATAGCTTAATTATAGTTTACGTCGATATCTTTATTCCTAAGTATGTTAAATATTTCTTACGTAAGCGCTTAGTTCGGGAGTAGACGCGTTAGTTTAGCTTAATCCTCTTCGTTTAAAGCCTGCTCTTCTTCCTCTAGGAGCTCGAATTTCTTTTCGTTAGGTCTAGGAAAGTCGCCGTAGTAGTTATCCTCGTATTAATAGGTTACTTAATATCGCGTATACGTTAATATATACGTTAGAAATTAGGTACCGTTAATTAAAAGTAGCTCGTTTTCGTTAATATACGGATAATTTAATATAAGCTTAACGCGATAAAACGACTCTAGTTCGCTAGGGCCTTTATTTACGCGGTAAATAGGGTAATAATTAAGCATACGCTTTTTTACGTTACGTTAGAAAGGGCGTTAATCGTAAGCGTATAACTTATTAAAATTCTAGATCGATACGAAGCGAAAGAAGCTTAATTTAATAACCTTTAGTACCTTTAAATCGCGCTAGAGATACTTTTTATAAGTATTACGCCTATTAGAAACGTCGCTAGAGCCGAGCTCGAGGTTATAATCTTATTCCGTTAAAAGCCGGTAATCTACGTTACGTATAATACGCGAATTAGCTTATAAAGGTAGCCTATATAATATATAGTAAATCTCTTACGTAAAGTAATCTCGCTTTCCGATTAATTTATTTATTAACTTCGATATAAAAGAGAGAAGAGGATTTACGCTAGAGACCTTTAGAAGGATTTACTTAATAAGGACGCTATAACTATCGGTTTTAATTTCCGCTTTAAAGTAATACTTCGCTACGTAATTTATAATAGCTTTTATACTAGTATAAGGCGAAATATCGATATTAGCTAACTAAGTAAAGGTAATTATTCGATTATATTAGTTTAATTATTCGTCGTTACGTTACGCTTTAAATAACTACTATGTTTTATACGGCCGTATAATAATCTCGGCGTAGGCGCGGTACGGCCGCGGGAAAAGAAATCGGTATTCTAGAGGTAGTAAAACGTTATTACCTTATTCCGCTTCTCGCGCTTTACGCTTATTAATATAGAGGTAATATACGGGAGAATATTTATAGCGTTAATAACGATTAATAATCTAAAAGAGCTAACGAAACGACGGCCGCGCGTTTAAAGGCCGTAGTACGAGCGAATTATCCTTATTTTAATTTAAGCGCCGGCGCGGCTTTAGGTTAACCGTAGAGGCGTAGTAGCTCTAAATACGAGCGTAGTTTTAGCGCTATTCGAGAGAGGTTATATTAAGTAACGGATTACCTTCGAATTAAAATAACCCGTAGTAATACGTACTCCTACGCCCTTAAAATTCGTATCGATATTAATAATCGCGTAAGCCGAACTTCTTAACTAAGACGATATTACGGAAGAGTTAATTCCGAGCGTGAAAATATTACGCGGTAATATAGGGATTAGTTTTTAATAGCTCGCGGGATAAGCGTATGTATTAGATTTTAAGGAAGGAGAGCTATTCCTAAAAGCGTAGTATATATTAAAAAAGGCTCCGCTAATAAAGATTAGTAGGGCTTAAGGTAAGAAAAGCGCTAGGAATTCCGAGGTACTTAGTAAAAATAACGTACTCGCGTTTTCGTTTAAACTAAAAAAGCCGCGTGCCCTTTAAATAAATTATAACGCGCGTAATATTCCTTAATAACGTATTAGCCTCGGTACTTTTAAGGTTTTTTAACGCTTACTCGAAATCCTACTGCGTAATCTACTATTATTAAGCGCTTTTTCTTCTTACGAAATATTTACTTACTACTATCGCTTATTAGCGTATAAGTATATTAAACGCGATAAAGCGGAAAGTAGGGTATTACGCGAATCGATTATCGCGCTAACGTATAACGTATTATACTTAATCGTCGAAATCGATCTCACGCTACCTTAGATATATAAATTTAGCTTCTCTACGCGGAAATAAGGTAGGAAACGCTAATAAAAATAACGTAATTAAACGTATAAATTCGTTAATGGAGGTCTAGCGAATAAAAAGCATAAATAAATGGTAGGTACCTATAAGTTTAACGGAATAACCTTTAGAAATAAGCGCCTCCTTTAATTCTAACTCTAAACGCTTTATTTTAATCTACTTTAACGTAACGTTTAGTATAATAAATTTATCGTATTAGGCCTTTAATTCTTCTAGGTCGCCCTTCGTAACTAAGCTAGCCTAAAGCGCTTAATCGTTATCGACGAAGTCTTAAATATTAAGCTATTTAAAAACATTACCGTCGTTAAGTAGTTCTTTTAACGTAGCGCGATTTTATTTAAAGTCTTTATAACCCGGGTAGTTATATCTTAAATACTTAAGCTATACTTCGATAACGCGCCGGCGTATTCTAAACTTAGTTCGAAACTAGGTTATCTATTCGGGATTTTACGCTAATTCGCGTAGGCGTAATAAGACGATATTAAAATATTAAAGGAAGAGGGAAAAATAGTCGTATACTTTACTAACGTTACGTATAAAGTATACGACGTAGCCGCGATATTTATATTACTAGCCGCGGATTATAAGTATATTTATTACTACGTAAATCCGCGTAATAAGTAGTTCTTCGATTATTATTAACTTTAATAATAAATTAAAAGAAGAAAGGATATTAAAGTTAAGATAATTACCTACGTTAAAAAAGAAGGGCTTATTTACGCGCCTTTTTTAGTCTTTATTACGATAACGCTTATAAATACCCGCGGTATTTAGATCTATATTAAATTAATACTTTCCGCAACGACTATAGTATTTACGTTATTCCTATTCTAGCGTTAATTAAAACCGTATTAAAATCGCGTAATCGGTATCGCTAATTACGCTAGCGTCGAGGTCTTCCTCCTACCGTAACGGCTTAATTATAAACGAACTCTAACGATTAAAAACGCTATTAAGTTCCTAAGAGCGAGCGGTATTTAAGGGGAAGGTTTAATTAAAAGGTCGGCTTCGACGTACTTATACTTACTCTAGTATTAATTCTAACGTAAACGCGCGTAAAGGTCGGCTTCGACGAATTAACTCTAGCGTTAATTTTAGCGTAAACGCGCGTAAAGGTCGGCTTCGACGAACTAGCTCTAGCGTTAATTCTAGCGTAAACGCGCGTAAAGGTCGGCTTCGACGAACTAGCTCTAGCGTTAGTTTTAACGTAAGCCTATATAGAGGTCGGCTTCGACGAATTAATTCTAGCGTTAGTTCTAACGTAAGCGTACGTAAAGGTCGGCTTCGACGAACTAGCTCTCGCGTTTATTCTAACGTAGGCGTACGTAAAGGTCGGCCTCGACGAGCTAGCTCTCGCGTAAGTATTCGAGGAGGTCGCCCCCGGGGCGCTAGTTTTAACGCTACCGCTAAATCCGTTAGTTATAATTATATTATTAACGAAGAAAATAAAGAAATAGGAAAAGGATTATTACTATTACGTCGGGTTATCTTATACCGTCTTCGAATTTATTATCGTAATACGTTATTTACGCGTAAAGCTATCTCTTTAGCGCTTAAACTATATATCCGAAGCTACGCGGTAGTAAAATATAATCGATAATAAGTAATATTTAATCGCGAAGCCGGTTAAAGCGTCTTAAGCGTAGGATCGGATCGGAAATCCTATATAGAATTAATGATAAAGTATAAACTATTAATATAGAATATTAACCTAAGTAAGACGGCGTATATTTTCGCGGTAAGAGAGATAATTTTTTATAGATATAACGTAATTTCGTAGATTAATAAATTATTCGATGGCTTAAATTCTTCCGTAAGTACGACATTCTTTAACTTAAAGCGACTTTATTTTAATTAAACTAAGGATAGATTATAAGAATGGATTATAAGATACGAAAAAGAATAGGAATTATATAAATAAGAATAGAAACGTATAAATAAACGCGTTAGTAAATATACGTAAGGATCTTAAGGGGTAATAGGAATGCGCTAAATAAGAAAACCTCTATTTATCCCGCCGTTTTTATTAGGTATACGCATTTTTAAGGACCTATAGCGCGTTTTTTAGCCAGTAAAAACAGAGTTTCCCCTAAATGACACCCCTTTATAGGATTATTTACAGGGTTATTTATAGGGTTATTTACAGGGTTATTTACAGGGTTATTTACAGGGCTATTTACAGGGGTATTTAACCCCGTAATTAGTCAGCATAACAGGGGGTTATGCGTATTATAACTATCCTCCGGATAGGATAAAGCCGATCTAAAGTATTATAAAACTAGCATTCGAATTTCTTATAATTACTCGACTAAGTTAGTAAAATCTTACTACGTATGCCTTAGTAGTTTAGTATAATATTACGTCTAAAGCTTATTAGGATTCTCCCGTTAGTTTATAGGTTATAAAGACTTAGGTTCCGAACCGCGTTTACTAGGAACGGGTTTTCTTATTAATATTATTAATCGATACCGTACGTATCCTTAAGGTTATAAAAGCTACTCTCCTAACGGTAGTTTTACGAAGTTATATTTATCTTTAAAGCGTTAAATCGGTTATAAAAGGCCTATATATTAACTTTCTAACTAGTACTTAGGTAACCGTAAAAGGGTTTAAGCTACGAAGGAGGCGGTAGTAAAGGCATTTAAAGGCTAGGAGTCGTTAATCGTTAAATTATTTATATTATAAGCTTCTCGGGTTCTTCGAAAGTTACCGTTTTATACTATCGTTATTCCTCGGCTTAGGTCCTATCGGTAATTTATATTACTATACGACGTTCCGCCTACTTATAAAGCTAGGTATAAAGAATCCGGTAATCGATATCTCCGATCTTATTACAGTTATAGTCTCCCGTCTTATAGAACTTTATAATTAAGGATATCCGGAATTTATTAGTTAGGTATCTTACTTTCTAGGGAAGCTTTCCGTTATCGTTTACGAGCTTAGAAAGACGTTTATAGTTTATAAAATACGTAAAGATCGCCTTAAGATCGTTAATTACGTTACCTCGTTTTAATTATATAAGTTTACGTTTAACGTTAACTTAACTTAGTTTATCGGTAATCTTAAAACGTTACTTTAAGGCTATAACGATAACTTTCTAAATCGTTTAATCCTTTATAACGTCGTTAATACGCTTCTTAATAGTCTTAGTCGCTATTTATTCGCCGATCTCCTTAATCTTATCGTCGTCGCTTATACGGTAGCGGTTAAATAATCGATTTACCGTTTCTAATTATTAAGTTACGTTACGTTTATTAAACTTAAGCCTAGGGTAATCGATAAGGTTTAGGAATTTAATAATTAATATTACGATAATCGGGGTACCTACTAGTATATTCTAGCTATTAGAGGCCCCGTTATTATTATTCTAAGATAATGCTATAAGGATTAACGGAATAAGTATAGAGCCGCGGGTAAGGGATAATTAAATAAGAGTTTTATCGTCGTCCTCCTCTTCTTCGGGCGGATATAAGGGCGGAAAGTTAGTATCGATTCTTAAAGTCTTTATTAATAGTTTAGTTTTTATTACTTCGGGTCTTAATAGCGAGTTACTCCGTTTCCTGGTTATAAACTCCGTTTAATCTAACGGTACGAAGTATAAAATAAAAAGGGAAATAGTAAAGGTCTTATTATTTAATATAAGGGTAAAGGTAAGATAGCTATTATTTATATCCTAATACTTTTCCTTTAATATAGGTATATTATTATTTATTATACTATCTCGATCGATAGGATCCGGGTACTATACGAGCTTCTCTAATCGGTTAACGCTTAATTAAAGTACGATACGTATTCCCTAGATTAATAATTTAACTATTATAAATAAGTCGACGATAATTCCTCTTATAAGGGTTTAGAACTTCTAACGTATAACCTTCGTTAAAGTAATACGTATAAGGGATAGATCCCGAGTAAAGAATCGCGCTAAATACGATACCGGTTATAGCTATAGGCCGGTTTCGATCTAACGAAGGCTATTTAATAGTATTAGCGGTATTACCGTTAAGCGCCGTTTTACGCCTATGTTAGTACTTCTCGCTATATTAGCTATTAATTAATAATATAAAGCTAGCCTATATATAGGTATACCTATTAATTCGATTTTAATTCCGTTTCCCTAATCCTTTATATCTACGTAATCTTATTAATATTAATTCCTAATTCTCCTTAAAACTATTAGTTACTAGTAGCTATTAGTTCATTAATCTTATCTATATTATTAATATTAATATCTATATTCTATTATATACTATATCGTCGAATCGTTACGCTTAAGTATCCTAAAATACCTTTAATATAATAAGTTATTAGTATTTATATATTTAATTTATATCGATTAATAGGTTTAAAAGGGAAAAGAAACTATCGTAAGGTCGGTTAGGGTATTATTATTATTAGCCTTTATCCGCCTTTAGTATTAGTAAGGAAGTAGCGGGTCGTATAGGTTATCGTAATTTATATTAAAGCGCTCGTACGTCCTTTATATAGTAAATAAACGGGCGTAAGGGGATTACCCTAATCGCTATAAGCGCTATTTATTCGCGCGAAATATACTTATACTATTAGCGGTTCGAAGGAGCGGTTTGTATCGAGGGCTAAGTATTATCCCTAGTAACGGTAGTATTACGACGAAAGGTTTCCTAGGCTTACGGATACCTTCCTATAAGTAGGTAAAAGGTTATACGAAGTTTACGTTAATCGCTATAAGCGTTATTTATTCGTCGTATTAAATCGTAGTATCGATAGCTTAATAACTTTATAGGTATTAAGGGCTAAGTAATATCCTAGCGGCTATAGTATCGTAATAAAAGTTCCCGGGCTTATACGTACCTTCTTATAATAAATAAATAACTATAAGGCGGGATACTCTATTTAACGTAAAATGCGAACTACTTCGCGGGTTATATGGCGGCGCCGACGGCGATTGGTATCTTTTAAATCCTAATAGCGTAATAAAAACTCCGTAAACTAAAGGTTAAGGGGTTAAAAAAGTTATAAAGTAATCGCTACTAAGAAGGAGTAAAGCGTATACGATATTAAAGACCCGGATAGGTTTACTCGAGGGTATATTCTATCGAAGACTATAGCTCGTACGATAGTCTAAGATAAATGAAACTAATATTACTATATTAATCGAGAAATAAGGAATCTAGTATAGTTATTATATCTTAACTCTATCCCTTAGTCGTAGAGATATAATAATCGCTAGCCTAAAGGCATAAGAGGTAAGGAAAGAAAAGGAATAAAACGCAAAAGCTATTTATTCGGCTATAGCGGTACGACGAAGTAACTTAAGCGCCTATAACTAGAAAAGATATACTAATCGGAGAACGACGAATCTAATAGTAAAAACGAATCTTTAATTAAAGTAAAAATAATAAAGATAGTAATCTAGCTAGGTATTTAACTAGATAATAAGTATAGCATGGCCCGCACTTACGGGAGCTATAGTTACTCTATATAGGCATAAGGCCTATCGTAGCGTATTACGTAATGCATCAAGAGGGCATGTCTTACCGCACCACTACAGTATAGGGGAGGGATCGAGGGTTAAAGGAAGCCCGGTAGATATTACCAGACGAATAACAGTTAGAAAAGAGTCATAGTTAGGCCTTAAATAAGATATACTAATTAATTTACAGGATTACGAATTAGTGAAAAAGGATCGGTAATAGCTATGGATGAGACGAATGGGGATTACGTTACATTAGTTATTTTACGAGATTATTTCTTTTGTTTCTTTCAGAAGCTACGTTTATTTTACTTTCCTCGTTATAGTTTCTATTTCCTAACTGTTGATCCTTGTTGTTTCTTAGTGGCCCTAATAGAGCTGGCTCATTCTCATTCAATTGGGGTTAATCAGGAACAGGTCAATCAAGTTAGCTTATAGGTTATAGCTCTGCTAGTATAGTTATCGTTAATAAGATCTTTCCTATTATTTTCTATTAATCGTTAATTAAACTAGCTTAGCTCCTAGTTAGTAGCGATTAAACAGGTTCGGGATTAATTAGGATTAGATACAGTTAGGTACGGTTGTAATTACCTACCCCACAGCTGAATGGGAGCCCTCCTTATTATGTAATACGTATTATGTAAGCAGGCCGTGAGAGTCAAAAGGGTGTTGCTTAATAAGGGTGCCGTAGATAGGAGGTTTTAGAAATCAAGTACATTTTATACTTAGTTTAACTAGTAATCGAATCCAGGCAGTAGAGAGGCACCTGGACTACGGGTACACTTAGTCGTTTTCTCGTTGTTTTTACCCGTTTTAACCTCTCCGGAGTAGAGGGTCCTAGAAAGCTCGTTTCGCTCGTATAAGAGTACTCTCGTTTCGTCGTTATTTCTTAAAAGGCAACACTCTAGTTCGTCGTTTTCTATTGAAAAGAAAACATTCTTAGTTCGGTTTTCGGGCCTCCTTTTAGGGCACGCTAATCCCTTCGTTACCGATACCATTTGCCGGCGTAATATGCCGAAGGAAGGAAAAGGCAGTTCCCCTTCTCCTATACCCGACGAGCTATATATCGCTACTATCTATAGCCGAAACCTAAAGCTCCTTAAAGCTTTAGCCGACTCTTTCCTTACTATAGGGCACCCCTACCTAGCGAGATTAACTAGGTTTTTACTAAATTCCGGAAGTCCCGAACTAGACGACCTTTTATAGAACCTTAAGAACCTAGAAAAGGTTCCCCGTAGAATATTCTCTTAGTCTTAATTAACGTTAGAAATAAAGGTATTAAGACCTTTAGATTAAGACCAGATTCCAGCGATAGATCCATTATAGTTAGAATAACTCCCTTTATCGCTATTTACTTTATTATTTTCGTTTCCTTTGGAGGAAAACGTATTACTACTCCTTCGCTTATCGAGTTTATCGTCTTTTTCGTTATTCTTAGTAATAGCCGATCCCTAGGAACCCCTTCTACCGATTCCTCCGTAAGTCCTATCCGATTTAACGGTATACGGTCGCTTTAACGGTAGTAAGGCTACGTCCAGATGGCTTATACTACTTACGTAGGCCTTTAGATTAACTAGCTATCTAGTCCTACTAGCTTTAAACGTACTTCAAGCTATAGATACTTTATATAAAGAAGAGGTAGCTACCTTTCTAGATCGTAACTCTCGTATCCGGCGGGCTTTAGACCTCGCTAGGTAAGGAATAGCTACTTAGAACGATTTACTTATGGTTTAATAGCTCTTAAGGGAGAGATTCCCGTTTAAAACGATTAATTAATCGGACCTACGAAACGAAATCATCGATATTTCCTAAGGTTCGGAAGAATCCCTCGCTTTTTATTATATTAAGGCTTAAGACTTATTAAGGCGTACGGAATTAAGAGATTTCCCTTAAGTTCTACGCTTAAACGGAACCGATAACCTAACTATCCTCGAAACCTATATACTTAAGTTGGTAATTATACGCTTTATGGATAGCTTAAGAGATTCCGACCTAAAAAGAGAGGCCCTTGAAAAGGCCGCTTACGTATCCAGAGCCCTTTAGGAGGCATATAATATAATATAAGGTTATTAGAAGGTCGTAGACCTTAAAAAAGAATAGCTTAGGGAGTAATAGCTAAAAGAATAAGAGACGTTAATCGAACGTTTTATTATAGAGAAGATAGGCTTACTAGTTAAGTAAGTTATTGCTAACGAATATTTTAACTAGGTATTAGCCCTTAAGGTCGTTATTACGACGCTACCTTAGCCTCTAGCGGCTCCGCCTTTATACGTACAGGCATAATAGACCATACCCTACCTAGCTTATCTACTATATCCTTCTTATTACCCGAATTAGGGTATATAGTAGCCTTAGTAAGTTCCGGGAGCCTAGCTAGCTCTACCTTAAGCCTCTAATGGTTAATAATAACAGCCTTAGTAATATTTATAAGGATAGTAGTCATATAATAATAATAATAACCAGGGCTCTGGAAATATATCCCGGGTAGTTCCTAATAGAAAGACGTCGAAGCATCCGATCGTTAATGGTTCACGAGTCTTATAGCGAGGAGAAAAAGTATACTTTAAATATAGAAGCCTTAATTACGTATAGCCTTACGAGGCTCCCCGGGGGTAGTAATTAGCCTACTAGGAATAGTTAGTCCTTAAGACGTTAACTTATCTAACTCTAAAATAGGTAGCTAAAATAAGTAGGAATTTCGACGTAAAATCTATATAATTTTTCTACGAGTAATCTTAGGAATAAGAGGTATTAAATTAGGACGCGGTTAAGTATAGATAGGCAGCCGAAGAGTTATAGCTATTTATCTTAACTATACCAGATATTATTTTACCGGAAGCCGCCTTTCTTAATACTTAGTTATTACTCCTTATAATCGAATTAATAGGTACGGTAAAGTTAAAGGCGGCTAACGTTAACGTCTAGGATAACCTAGCTATAGAAGTATTAGAGCTCGCCTCCTTTTTAGGTAAGCGCCGGTATAACGGTACCGTTATAAGAGAAAACGATAGCAAGAAGAAGAAGAAGAAGCCTCGTAAGGGCCTTTAAATTATCTATGGAAAGGAGAAGGATCCTTCGTTTAACTTTAATATATTAGCTTATTAAATGGAAGTAAAGTTAAGCTTAATAGACTTATTTTAGGTATTATCCGAATATACCCGGTAGTTTAGGTACTTTTTTATTCGTAAGAACGTAAAGGCCGAAGCTAGAGCCGTACATAAGATCGCAGCCCTTAAACTATCGTTTTAGCCTCGCCCTTATATCCCTCTTAATCCTTTACCTCTAAAGAAAGAAAAGTCGGTATATTTCGCTAAACTAGTCGCCGAACTAACGGTAAAGAAGGAGGATAAACTCGTTAAGATAAGTAATATACTTAAATACCTACCTAGTTCCCGAAACGTAATACCCTAGGTATTAAACGTTATCTCTTATGACCTAGCTACTTACCTAGACGTTTAAATAAATATAAATAGAGCTACCCTAGCTTCGAGAGCTATACCGGTTCTAACTAATCTATTCTTATTAAAACCAGTTAAATCCTTTTATATAAATGCTATTCTTTGCTTTAAATAAAACGGAGAATCGCTTATGTCTTATACTTTACTCGAAAATACTACTTAAGCTAACTAGGGTAGTAATATTAACCTTATATCTAATAAGTTAATAGATTAATTCCGTATTAGACGGAGACTCTTATACTACTTAAGTACTAGGCGTTTATTCTTATTAACCTTAAACGGTCGTCGTTTAAAAGTAACGGAATTTATTTTATTTAACGTAGGAATATAGGGGATCTAGAGATCGGTATAGGTTATTATACGACCCGAATTTACGAATAACGATGCCCTTTTATTACTTAGTATTCCTTAGCTATGGAATATTATAGTTAAGTTCGATATTAAGGCTAGCTTCCTTATTATCAGCGATAAAATAGCCGGTAAAGAGGTAGTATCTCTTTAGGGTTCCTTTTTATAACCTTTTACTACTTATAAAATAGCCCCTAAGACTACCGGATTAGTTATTAATCCCGTAGAGTATTTACGGGTACTTATTATTTATAAGTTACCGATAATAAACGACGATAATAGTAATAGTAACTCTTCTAATAAAAGCGACTTAAATAACGACGAAACGGGAAACTAAATTACTAGCTTAGACCCGAGTATGTCCCTAAACTACGAATAATAGGACCCGAGCATGTCCTTAAACTACGAGTAGACCAGATACTTACCTCCTTTAAAGCCTACGTATCTAATATTCCTTAGGAACTTTTGAACTTACCCTATCGATCTTCCTTTCCTAGCGTTAATTAGTTAAACTTCTACGCTCTACGAATTATAGTAACGTTGGAGAGACGCTTAGCCTTTCGTTAGATGGCTTATTTCGTATCTATATTATTACTAAGAGACTTATCCTCCTTAATAATTAACGAATTTTATTCGTCCTAAGTAGCTAGATTACCTACGGATACCCGATTAATTAGAGCTATTACGTTTAAAGATAATTTAATATTAGGTCTACGTTAGCTAATTAAATCTACCGCGTTTAGAAATGATTTAATATTAGACCTATACCGGCTAATTAAATTAACCGCATTTAGAGATAATTTAACAGCCTATTATTTAATTAAAGGAGCCGTAATTAAAGATAATTTAGTAATTAATATTAGTTCTATATTACTATAATTAATATCCTTATTCCTAACTACTAAGTAAGTTAAACGGCTCTTATTAATTACTAGTAACGAACTGCTTAAGTAAGATGCTCTTTATTAACTTAATGAAGTAGGAGTAAAACTAGGCCCTTTTATTTCCTAGGAACTAAAGTTAAAGATAGCCTATGGACTATATACTTACCGTAAACTACTTATAGCTACCTTAGTACTAGACATACTAGCGACCGACCTTTACTAATATAGAGTTAGGTTACGACCTAGCACGCCTCCCTGGAATAGATCTAGAATGAAGAGCTAGACCCCTCCCTAGAAATACTAGTTAGACCGTCTCATTTAAGAGGAAGTCGAGGTAGGATAGTTTAAATTAACTAAGGTTATTAACGGACGCCTTTTAGATTAAGCGGTATAACCTATATTAATACCTAAGGATAAAGACTTACCTAACCTAGACCCCTAGGCCGAGCTACGTCTAACTTTTAACTATAGTTAGGTCGAAGAGGAGGTATTAGGAACGAACGTTACCTTATTAGCGGACGTATATAACTATCTCTCCTACCTAGGCATCGGATCTTATTATAAACTAAACCTAAAATACGGATACTAGTACGTTAAAATCCACCCTAAAGATAGGCATATCTTCGCGTTCGTTATTCCTAACTTCTTATAGCTTTAACCTACTAAGATACCCCAAGAAATATAAACGGCTATATTCTCGAAAACGGAACTTATATACGTAGTTCTTAATACCATCCCTAAACCATAAGCCGAACTATTCCTTTTATTTTTAACCTTACTAGATAAGATCCCTAAAGGCGTATTCTATATGGATAATATCTTTAGTACGTACGCTAACGTAGAGGAATAATAACAATAACTAATTTACTATCTTCTACCCCGAATACGGTAGGTAAGACTACGTTTATCTTTCGTAAAAGTTTATATAGGTTTTATTAAAATTCTAGCCATAGGAGTTATCTACTATATAAGCAGCCGTCTACGTATACGAAAAGATCGGGCTATTCGTTTTCGTAACTAGCCCGTCCTAACTAATCAGTTAGAAGTAAAATCTTTCCTAGGAGCCGTAGGTCCCTATCGTAAATAGATAAAGAACTACTTAGAAGTCTACCGCCCTTTAATACGACTACTTAGTAAAGACGCCGAATAGAAATAAAATACGGCCGAATCCTTATCCTTTAAACTAACTAGATCACTAATAATAACCGCCGTTAAAACTTATAGTTACGCTTTTAATTTACTTATATCCTTATATACTAACGCTTCTTAATTTACCGCGGGTTACGTTATTCTCTAACGATAAAACAGGACTAACGTTCCTATTTTATATAATAGCTTTATGTTTTCGAAACCTTAACGTAATTACGGTACTTATAAAAAAGAGCTCTACGTAATAATTAAATTCTACCGGCGGTATAGCCATATATTTTAGGCTAGAAATAGGTCTACCCTCTTTACTAATTATAAGTCCTTAACCTAGTTCTTATCCTTATTAGCCGTTAAAGAGATCTACGTTCGATAGGCCTCCGAACTTAAATTACTCTATATATAGATTAAGTATATCCTAGGAACACAGAATAAGGCTACGGACGTACTCTTACGTACCATATTCCCGGGAAACGCCTACGAAGACGTCGAACACCTAAAGGCCCTAGGTAGTTAAGATTAAAACAACGGGCTATAGGTCTAGAAGGATAGCGTAGGCGGATATAAGCAGTTATTAACTTAATTACTTAATCTAATAAATCTATTAGGATCCCGAGGGCGGGATCTTTTGCCCCCCCCTACTAAGGCAGACGCGATTTCGGCTTTAGTCTCGTTATCGTCGTCTATAGAAGGACCTAAGTACGTCCTTAAACTGCATCCAGGACCCGAGCATATCCCTAAACTACGAATAATAAGACCCGAGCATATCCTTAAACTACGAATAACAGAACTTAGGTATATCTATAAACTATAACTAGCTAATACTAACGATAAGGCTAACGGCCGCTTACCTCTACCTACTAACGGAACCTAAATACCCGATTAATGGGATGTTATATTTCGAGAGTTTACCTACCTACATGTAGCGTTTCTATATCCCTCTACCTACTTATCTATAATAACTCTACCTTCGTTAACGGCCGACCTTACCGCCAGAGCCTCGGAGTTCTTCGTAGGAGGATCGTCTTCCGAATATAATAGATAGATGAATTCTAAATGGTATGGAGAAGTAGTCGAATTCCTCATTACCGGAAGGACTAGATTAAATACCTATAGCCGCCTTAAGGTACGGTCCTTACTTAATAAGGCTAAGGAATATAAGATCTAGGGAATATAGTTATAACATTACTATCGAGAAGTATGAAATAAGTACCTACTACCGGATAAAGTCCTGGATACCCTCGTTAAGGCCTATAACAAAGCCGGGTACTTCTTTAAGTTGATTACCCTAAAGCGCCTCTTTCGTTTAGTTTTCTAGCTAAAGATAACTAGCGACGTATCCGTCTATATAAACGGTTACCTCCCCTACGCATATCATAAACTAACTAGACTACTAGGTCCTCCTTTCCCTATAATAATTCACGCTCCGTTACAGATCCTATCGTCTAACTTCGTTAGCCCTTTTCTACTATCTTTAGGGTATAGGTATATCCTAGTAATTATCTACTAATTCAATAGATACGGCTAGGCATTACCTACCCCTAGTACCTTAATGAATAACGCACTTATAGGTTTTAATATATAGCTTACTAACCTAGGAACGAGGCCCTTAGCCTTTTACTTGAATCCTAAATCCGCTTTTACCTCGTAAAGGATAGTCTAGTATTTAACATCTAAGGGGGTATTGGTCGTTAACGCCTCTTTAGGCTCCTACCGGTTAATCGAGTTAGTTAGGGTGTTTGGTGAGGTCCTATAGTAGGTTTTAAAAAAGATAATAAACCTACTACCTCCGATCTAAGAATCATTAGACTAAGCGAGCTTAATACCCGAGATAATAACCAAAATAAATACTAGATATATTAAATTCTTAGGCCATTTATCATTTAAAATACTATATGGGAACCTACCTATTAGTACCTTTAAAGCTAAGTATCTACTATCTTACTTAACTAAATTAAAAGCCATGCTAGCTAGCGGTTCTTTTAAGCTCCCTAGCGAATAAATATACGCCGACCTAGTAGTAAGCCATATGGCCCAGATATAATACTATAAGGAGAACGTCTAGAAGCTATTTAAACGGACCAGGAAGAAGAAAGAGAAAGCTCTTAAAGGAATATATAGATCCATCGGAAGAGGAGATCTCGTTATGCTCTGTTAAGATAGAAAACCACCCAAGCTACGCGAGAGATAGACGGGACCCTTCATCGTAAGGACTTTAATTAGACGATCGGCATTTTAATTACTATTATTAGATAAGAAGCCATTAGGACCTTATTATTACCATACGAATTAATTGAAACTATTTAAACCCCGAGAGAGTTATTTAAGGTTACTAAGGGACCTTTAGTTACTGTACTAAATGAAGTTAAGAAGGACGAGGAGATAAGCTATTACTAAAACCTATTTTACTATTCGTTACTATAATCTCTTGGAGGCCTCGAAGATATAACTAGGAGCGGTTACCTTTACCCCCCCCCCCACTAGCTAAATAAAAGCCCTCCTTATTATATAATACGTATTATATAAGCAGGCCGTAAGAGTTAAAAGAGTGTTGCTTAACAAGGGTGCCCTAGATAGGAGGTTTTAGAAATCAAGCACGTTTTACACTCAGTCTAGCTCCCACTACCCACTTATTGCTGTTACAATCGCTCTTAGTTAAAGCCCTATTTTCTAACTTATCCTGTTAACCTTTAATTAAACTAGCTAGCTTTTAGTTAATTAAGATTAATCGGGATCAGGTTATTTAGGATCAACAGGAAACGAGAGCTACCGTACCTATTGTTAGGAGTTCAATTACTCCTTACAGATTAATTAAACTAAGGAGGTTATAGTAGTACGATAGATCAAGGCCACGTAGCCTTTTAGATATATATTGATATAGGTTACGTATTTATATTTTCATTAGTTAAACTCAGACCCGTAGCTATTACGATAGCTATCATTAGTTACAGTTATTTACTCATTTCTTGCCATGCCTTTTCTCGCTATTTTCGTTACGTTCCCTTTCTAGTCTTTTCCTAACTGCCGTTTTTAGCTGGCCGATCAACCGATTACAGCTATTTATAGCTGTAATCTAGGTTGATCAGCATTGGGCTAGTTGTTGGCAGTTAAGCAGTTGTTCCTGCCTCGACCACAGCGTGCCAACGCTGCTCCTGTTCAGTAGTTAGGCAGTCCTTTTCGTGCCTTTATTACAGCGTACCGACGCTGCTCCTATTTAATATATTCTTTTAATATATTACGCAATACGTTATAATAAACCTTAAATTTATATAAAATAACTATAACTTCTATAAATATAAATTATATCATAATTATTACCTAATTAGATTATTAACTTTATTATATTTATTTTAATTTAAAAATTATTTTTATTATTAAATTCGGCGTTTTTTAATTAAGATATTTATTTTAGTTACGAATGTTTTCATTACTTCATCGTATAGTAATAATCGAATATATAACTTTTACGTTATCCCGTAAAACGTAGACGCTTATATTTACGCTTTACGGTATATAAGCTTATATAGGCTAGTTTAATTTCTACGTAATATGCCTCCTAGTTTTTAAATACCTTAAGTAGGTAGTAAGGAGGAGCAGAGCGTACGCGATGCTAGAAACCCGGATAGGTTTACTCGAAAGTATATTGTATCGAAGACTATAGTACGTACGATGGCCTAAGATAAATGAAACTAGTATCGCTATACTGATCGAGAGATAAGGAATCTAATGTAGTTATCGTATTTTAGCTATGCCTCTTAGTCGTAGAAATGTAGTAGTCGCTAGCCCGAAGGTATAAGAAGTAAGGGGAGAAAAGGGATAAAACGCAAAAGTCACTTATTCGGTTATAGCGGTACGACGAAGTAATTTAAGCGCCTATAATTAAAATAGATATATTAATCGGAGAACGACGAATCTAATAATAAAAACGAATCTTTAATTAAGGTAAAAATAATAAAGATAGTAATTTAACTAGGTCGTAAACTAAATAATAAGTATAGTATATCCCGTACTTACGGAAGCTATAGTTACTCTATATAAGTATAAGGCCTATCGTAGCGTATTACGTAATACATTAAGAGGGTATATCTTACCGTATTATTATAGCTTCCTTAGTTTAATTATACCGTAAGAAATAATTAAATTAAAAAAGATAGTACGGTATATCCCGATTAATATCTCTCCTTAAAAACTACCGCGAAACTCTATTCCACCGGCTATTATTTAATTACTACCGTCGCGCTTTTAGCTTTTCGTTTAATATTATAAGGGGGTCCTTTTATTACTTTACGGCTAACTTAGCCCGGTTTACCTTCGCCGATCTAACCCGATCGGCGTTTTCTTTCTTTATCTCGGCTACCTTCTTTTTAATTTCGTCCTAGCCCTCTTAATTAAGGGATTAATAAGGGATAGGACGCGTCCCGAGGATTAATTAGGTATTTCCCTTCTACTTATACGGTATAGAGGTCTTCCTTAATTAAAAAGCCTTAATCCTTTTTAATCCGGGGAAAGGAAGAAAGCGCGTTATAACTTTAACGAGGTCGTTATAACGGAGGTTTACGTCCGTTAATACGAGGGAGTAAAGGGAATTAAGTATTAAGGCTATAGAGAAACGGCGGACTTCGGCTTATACGATAAACCGAACGAAGGATTTACGGCTAAGGGGCTCGCCGATCGGCGTACTTTACGCCGAGGCTATAGCGTTAATAAGGTTAATTCGCTTTTAGTAATTTACGGCTTACCGAAAACGCTTAACGATACTAACCCCCCTCTTTAAAACCCGAACGTTATAAAATTATTCTACTACTTCGGCGTACTTTCTTATAATATTAAGGGAATCGAGCCCCTTATTTTCTTAGGCTTAACGCGCGACCTCGATCGGTCGTTTAAAGATAAGATACGGTAAAATGCCCCTTTAAAAACCGTAATTATAGTTATCTTATTAATCTATTAACGCGATATAATAGGTAGATTAAGAGGTCATACCGGGTTCGAGGCTACCGTCTTTCTAAGCTCGTTATAATTAACCGAACGCGTACGCCGCCCGATCGAAGGCGCCGTTCCTAACTATATTAAAACTATATAGTTTCTAAAGCTTAAGAAGGTATAACGTTACGGCGAAATAAGCCTCGGAGAACTTCGTAGGATCGGTAATGGCTTATTCGGGGTTTATTAGATCCGTATAAATCGTAAAGACTAAAGTAAAGGCGGGATTATCGAAGAGGTATCGGCGGGTTAGGAAATCGAACGATTCTATTAATCGGTAGCTTATCGTTTAGTACGGGTTTATTTTAAAGGCCGCCTTCCTACCTTCGAGGTCGTAGCTTATTATGATATAAAAGGTACGGATATCTTCGTTAGTAAAGTAGTCGTAACGGGCGATATAAACGAAAGAATTAACTAAGGTTACCTTTATTTACTCTTATTACTATTAATTTATGGTTCGGGGCCGATTAACGGATAGCCGGAAGGCCTAAGCTATATCGGATCTTAATTCGATCTAATCCCTTCCCGAATCGTAATTATTTAGAATATTAAGCTAGTACTTCTTTATATTACTCTAGTTATCTTTACTACTATAAATCTCCCGTAGGAGTTTTATTAAGTCGGTTAAATCGATACGACGTACGTCTTTATAAACGAAGGAAAAGGAAAAGGAGAAAGGGATTCCGGCGGAGCGGAGGGAAGATATAATAAAAATAAAATAAAAAGAATTAAGGGAAAGGAAAGAAAAGATAATAAATTAAAGGTAAAAATAAGAATTTAAATTAATAATAAGAGAGGTAGGCTAAAGATTAATAAGAATATAATAATTATAAGGGGGGGGTTTTCGAAATAAGATACCTAAAGAGGAAAAAGAAAAGGAGGAAGGAAGACGTATTAACGATATAGTTAGATATACCTTTACGACTAACGCTTTAGGAAAGCGCGTTCCCCTATATACGTATAAAGCTATAATAAAAGACGCGTTAATTTATAGCTTCTTATTATATACTCTTAATAGAGTAATAAGTACGTACGTTCGTAGACTCGTAATTAAACGTAGGCTAAGGTAAGTACTATCGAAACTCTTCTAAGTACGGTACTTACGACCTAGGTAACGTATTCGACTCTTTCGTTCTCGTCCGACCTCTTCTCTTATTTCTCGCTATTCTACGGTTCCGATTTACTTCCTTTCTTCCTTTCCCTAGGTTCTTTATCTTCGTTTTAATTCGTTTTTCGATTTTTCTTAATTCTAGATTTATAATTTCGTCGTTCCTATCTTTCTCTTTCTTATATATATATATAATAAACCCTACTATCTAAAAATAACTCCTTAAACTAAACCGGGCGTCCGTCCTTAAGCTACTTAAATAGCTTAAGGCTACGGGAATTACCGACGAAGAAATCGCCGGGGCGTTTAAGAAAGCTAAGGAAAATAAGAAAAAAGCCGTAACGCATTAGCGGGTTAAATCGATACCGCCGGCGGTAAACTTAATAAATAAGTAACCTAATAAATCCTTCCGCCGCTTATCCTCTATCGAGGAATTCCGGAACGTTAATCGGCTAATCCTTAAGCCTTAATAAGTACCGTATATCTCGTACTTCCGTCCGTTAAACTAAAGCCCGAAAGTAATTATCGGCCGGTAGCTCCGAGGCATCGAAGGAATTCGGGTAATAAACTAATAACGTTAGGTATATAGCTCTTAATATTAATAAGATCTATTAATCGAAGGCTAAACTAATTAATAATAAGATAATTCGTAACGTTTGGTTTTATTTTTTAGATAGGCCGGCGGCCGGCCGATATATCGCATAGGAAATCATAAGTAAGAACTTTTAAGAGGTTACCTACCTTTAGAACTACGTTATATTCCTCGCCCGTTACGTTTAATCCTTTCGCCGTCGGTCGTTATTTATAAAGATTAATAATAAAGGCCCGGTTAACGAATATTTCCGTCGGTTAGCGACGAATCCTCGTTACGTCGTTAGTTTATTCGTTTAATAATATAAGGTACCTAACGAAGCACCTTATTAATACTATAAGCGCCGGCTCGCTTCTTCCGATACCGTTAAGTACGCGGGTATATAGCCTTTCTTTTCCTACCGATTCCTAGCCCCCGATCGTATCTTTAGGTACTCTTACGATATCTATCTCTTCTTTATTAACGAGGTACGTTATAAATTTCGTAACGAGCGGTTTACCTACTTATAGACGAGGATAGATCGTAACCCTCCTTTAATAAAGGATCTAAGCTAGGCCGTATACCTACTTATAATACGGGTAACGAAGGAGGAGTTACTATTTATAATAAACTCGAAGATCGCTACTTTCCGGGGGTCGGAAAGTAAGTAAGTTTTTAGTTTTCCTAGTAATTAATAAGTAAAGGATAGAGTAAGAGGACTAAGAGGAAAAGAGAGATATTAATCGGCGAATATATATTACTTCTGGCTTATTTTTAAACGCGTATTCCTTTTCTTTTTCTTTTTCTTTTTCTTTTACTTTTATTAATATAAATTACTTTCCTTACTTTTCCTTTAAATATTAAAATATATTCATATTAAAATATAATAGTTACGTAATACTAAGATATTAGTATCCCGGATTCCTAACGATAAACGTAAAGGATAACTTATTTAAGTATAGGAACGCGTTAATCGGCGTTAATGATCTATAGAAATATACTTTCTTTTAAAGTAAGAAATAAGAAGAGGGCGTATTTATTAGTATTATAATTTAAGGTATTAATTTCGTATATAGGCTATCGGTTTAATAACCATATAGGAATAATTTCTTTCCTCCCTTACTTAGAAAAACGATTATATATTAAGCTTTTAGGCTTTATTACTCTTCGATCGGTATAGGTAGGTCATTTTAAGGCACTATAGCTTTATTATATTATAGTAGGAAGGTTATTTATTAAGTTAGGTCGATCTTCTTAGTCCGGATTTATCGTTAGGTATAATTTCGTATCCTTTAAGCTTTTTGTTTAATATTTCTACTATAATTCGTACCTTATCGTTCGGGGCTAACCATTTTTCTTCTTCGTTATCGATTACTAAGGGTATAAGCTCTAGGCCTTCTTTAGCTTAGGGGTCGTTAGTAGTCGTCGATTTCTAGTCCTTATATTTAATCGGTAATAGGCGTATAATTTATTCGTCCTCCTCCGGGTTTTCTAGCTCTTAAAACCCGTTAATATCTTAAATAAATTTCCGTAATTTATAGCTTAAAACTAGATATAATAGCATAATTTTATCCGGTTCTTTAAGCTTATAACGACTATAACCTAGATCTTCGGCGATTAGGTACGGTTCCTTCTAGTAATACTTTAGTTTTACGGCTATCGACTTATCTATATATCGTAACGTATCGTATAGTAATACGAGGTCGTCCGTTTTTAGAGGCTCTTTTCGTATCCTGTAAGCGTTCTTTTCGTCCTAATACCGGATAACTTCCTTATGTTTAGCCGCTAAAACCTTAACTACGGCTAATATATCTTCCTAGCGTTTCTCGATTAATCGTATGCGTATAACTAAAAGCGATTCTCGGTCCGGGATATTCTTCTAATTTATAATACGCTAGGTTAGGATAACGGTTTTTATCGGAATAATAGCCTTACGCTTATATATTAATTCGTATAACGATATTCCGTATAAGCGCGTCGAGGTCTTATTTACTTATATAATTACCCCTAATAGATTCGTTTATCCCCGATCGCTATCGTTTATATCTTTTATAAGGCCTCCGCGAATTACTTTATACCTAACCTCGATTATATCCTAGGATTACGGGAAATAAATAATACCGACTTTAATTTTAATACCGACTAGCTTTATTACTTTACGGACCTTCTTTTTATTCTCGGAATTATTATTATACTTAATTACTAAGGATACGCCGTACTATAGGAATATCTACTCTTAAAGGAACTTAGCGATCGTCTTAGAATCTATCTTTTTAATGGCTCGGGCTTCGAAAAAACCGGATAGTTCGTTTCGTACTTCGATTATTACGATAAATCCGTTATCTATTAGTATATATTATACGTTTATTACCTAGTAAGTAAAAACGTTAACTAGCTCGTTATGTAAAGCGGGATCGACTTTCCGGGTATTATTTCCTTTTTAATATCTAGGATACGATTTAACCTCTCGGGCGACGTATTCGAATATACCGCGCTAATAATATAGTTTAACTATCCGATCGTAGATCGAAGTACGTCCCTTATAGCCGAAATCTTTATAATAATCCTTAATTATAACTTTACGTAGTTTCTCTTAGTCGATAACTCGCCGTATACCTTTATATTTCTCGGGCTTCCTTTATAGGATACCTTCCGAAACGACGTATTTAAACGCTTCCTTCTTAAACCGGGTCTATCGCTTTTAATACCCTACTAATCGATTATCTTTTAATTAGCTAAGTAATTAAAATCTCGTAAGAAACGTTACTATTTCTTACGACTTTATCGATTATTCTTCCGGCGGTTATAACGGTAAGGCTTTATCGCTAGATTACTCGACGACGTTAAATAATACGATTATATTTACGTATACTATATTAAGCTATATATTAATAAAGTCCTTTATATCGCCTTCTTATTAATCGTCGTCGTCGTTACTTAAGCCGTTAGGTTTACGTAAGAGACCGTCTATAGCGGAATATCTCTTACCGGATATATATTAAATATCGAAGCTAAATATCTTAATATAAGCTATTTACTTAGTAAGGATAGTACCCGGGAGATTAGAGAATCCGTCGTTAAACTAGGCGATTAATACTTTAGCGTCGGTTTTAAGTACTGTTACGTAGGCATATACTCCTAATAGGAACTACCTAGCTTACCTAAGCTAATAGAGTACTACTATATATACCTATAGATTATTCCATACTCTTTAGTAGCTTTCCTTCTTTTCTAGTCAGTTAATATATACCTTCTTACTCTTATTTCATTACTCTCTTTACGAATAACCTATTAACCTAAGCTTAGCTCTCGTTAGTTACGTAATAGTTATAAGCCCGGGGTACTTCTAAGGAGTTATTATTACTTAGGTTATTCTAACGTAAGTAAGTAATACATTTATCCATCTCTTAGATCTTACGATTATATTCCCTTCTTATTTCTATACCGGTACTTTACTTTCATATCTAGTACTAGATAGTCGCTTATTTATTTCGTTATAACGATTAATACGTCGGAATTCTCCTTAGATAAGATTCCTATTAACGTTTACTTACGAACTTACGATAAGTAGCTACGTTAATTCCTTACGCTTAAGTCGATAGCTATTTAATTCGGTATCTAGAAGGACGTTAATCTAGATGGAGCTAAGTTTAACGTTACTCGAGTCGTAGTAGGTATTCTTAAGGAGTATATTACTTAAGAAAACGAATTCCTTAAAGAAAACTATAAGAAAGCCGTTTACGAATAGGCGTCGATCCTAACCGAAGACCGAGGAAATTAATTATTAAGGCCTAAGGTACGAATTCGAGAGTAATAAACGGTAGCGTATAATAAACTCGTTTCCTAGTAAATAACGATCGAGGCTTAGGTTATAACTACTAATAAGTAGCATAAGGTCCTCTATGATTAGATTCTCGTATCTATTTCTATAGGCTTTCTTAAAGTAGTTAATATAGAGATATAATTCCTAGACCTTAACCCGATTATTTAAAACCTCGTAAAGATCCTCCGTAAGTAAATTACTCCTACCGAAGCCGCTATTAAAACGCTCGTTAAGCGAGAATACCGTAAGGTACTTTAAAGAGCAAAGGTAAGTACCTATAATCTCGAATAATTCTACGTTATATGGTAATACGCCTTCCTTCGCGTTCGCGCTTATTACATTAATAAAATTAAGGGCGTTATAAGAGCAAAGAATTTTCTCGAAGTAATTAAAGCTAAGATTATAATCGACTAGGTTATACGGGTATTAATCGCTTTTACTAAAGCTAATAGATTCGGCGAGTAACTAAAGACCCTTAAGTAACTAGGCATCGTATTTAGCGCTCTCGCTACCGAGAATAAATAGAAAGGTAAATTAGGTTATAAAATTTTCGTAATAACCTACTAAGGACCGACTTTAAAAGCGAAATTAGGTAACGGTAGCGGCTAAGGAAAAGTAACGAGCTACGAATATCCTTATAAGTCTAGAGGTAAACCATACTTATAGGTAACTCGTTCTTATAGAATCTTATAGAAGTCCGTTACTAATTAGATTATACGTAACCTAAAGCCGATCCCGGTTAATATCATACGAAAAATTAAGGCTAGATACGACTTACTTAAATACGCTAAGCTCCGAAATTAAATTAATCGCTAGGGGTAGGACGTTCCCGTAAATAATATACCTAATAATCGCTCTAGGAACGGAAGAGGAAATAACGCTACTACTTAATTAGCTAATATTAGCGTAATAATAATCGACCTACGTATTATATACCTATCTACTTAGATTAGGATTTATTTTATTATAAACCTAATCCGATACTTATTATCGGAAAGTACCGTCTTCGATAACTATAGAATAGTCTACCTTATTAATAATCGTAATCTTTTAATAAAGGGGGCGTTCGTTTCCGTTAGAAACGGATAGACGGTCGAAACTAATATCACGAGTTTTCTTATTATTAACACGGGTCGTAGGATTATTAAGAAATATATCTTAGATTAATCTAATAACCTTACCTTTAATCTAAAGCTTAAAGACGTCGTACTTATTAAAGATTTCTACGTTAATATTATCTCTAAGGCGAAACTTCGTAGTATAGGTATTTAATTTTACGGTTTAAATTATACTTTAAGGAATAAAACCCTCGAGAAAAGCATTATAGTAAGAAAGCTAAAGCGACGCTTTAACCTAATCTTTTTCGAATTTAAGTAATTCTCTTCTTACTCGTAAATCCTACCTATGATATTATTTATAATATCATCGAGTATTTTACGTAGCGTAGCGTCGATCGTAGTAATACCTTATTTCCCGGAAAGAAACGTCCGGTAAAGAAGATCGAAAGATACTACTAAACCGAGAGAAGACTCCGAGGTACTTTAGTATTAACGAGTAAGGCATCTTAATCTTAAGGCGCTTAGAGCCTTCGTTAAAAACGCCCGGAACGTTAAGATTAACGATATACTTATAATTAAGTACGAATATTATAATTAAACGATAAGTAAGAGAGTAATCTCGCGCCGCTTATTAATATATCGCTTGTTACGTCCTTTTTAAAAGGTATACTAGGATTTATTTAATTACCCGGAAGGTTACGACGGATCTAAATAACTTATCGTAATTAAGAATAAATTTAACGGAATATTATAGGTTAAGACCTTAAAAAGTAAGTAAGGTTTACTAGTAATAAGAACTCTTCGATTCTTTAAAAGATAAGTTCAGAAGTAATTCCGATTCTTAATTTATAAGATACGCTACGATAATAAGCGCTTAGTAATAAGCATTAAAGGTATATCTAGATATAAGATCTAGGTAGTAAAAGAAGGCATTAATCTCGAACTTCCGCCGGTTAATACTAAGGAGTTAACCGGTAGGGGTAAGAAAGCTAAATAGATTATTATCGTTAAGTCGATTAAGATAAGGATTAAAGTAAGGCTACTAAAGAAACTATAGCCGGAAATCGTTAAAGCCGTAGTATATCTAATTAATATTAACCCTAGCTAAGCTTATAATCTTCGTATATCTTACGAGTTCTTAGATATTTAGTTTAAGTAATACTTTAGATAGTATACTCTAAAGGTAATAAGGGAGCTAACGAGCGACCTACTACCGGATTAAAACGGTATTTATATATACGGGTATCGCGCGTATCCTTTAATAAGAGAGCGTACTTAGGATTTTAATAGAAGAGGATTTAAAATAAACCTACGAACTTATATCGCGTATTTAATAGGATATTATATTAATAACCTATACCGAATTTAGGTTCCTAGGTTAGGTAGAGTAATCCTAACTAGGGATATAATCTTTAACGAAGAAACGTTTTATAGCTAGATAAATAAGCTAAAAGCTTAATAACTTAAACGAAAAGAGATTAATTAAATAAATCTCTAGATACGTATAAGTAATAACGTTACTTAATTAATTATCGAAGTATTAAACCTATAGGATTCGTTCGTATTATTTAATCGAAAGCTAAGTAACGAGCTAACTCCCCTCGGGAGTAGCGAGCTTATTTCGGGTAACGAGGATCTAAATACGACTTAATCCGCCGGTCCTAGCTCGGGGGAGGAATAGCCTCTAGAAGAAGAAGAATTAGAAATAAATTCCGATAATTTAAAATACGAAACGGCTAGGTTTAAAGACGAATAACCGTAAGAAGTAATAAAATTATTCGAATTAATCGAGTAGGAAATATAAGAATAACTCGAAGCGGAAACCTAGGAGAAATTAAATATAGAAGCGGATATATCTTACGAGCTTCCGAGTTTAAGACTTACTTTAATCGTACCCGCGGAAGCTACGGGAAGTAGGAGTACTTCGATAAGGAGTATAAAGTAACTAGAGTTAAGTACGGCTACTAGTAAAAGTACCGAAAGTCCGGAGCGGCGAGTATACTTCGCCGACGGAATAGATACTCGGGAATAGCCTCTAGAGTAATTAACTAAAGAAACTTATACTTCCTCCGAAAAAAAGGAGTAATATAGCCTATTCCCGTAAATTACTTAACGTAAGTAACGTAAGAAAAAGGTCCATCCTCCTACTATCCGTTATAATAAAAGGAAGAAAGAAAAAAGCCCGGAAAGAAATAAAGTAATAAGTAGCTTAAGTATTAAAGTCTACGTAATATCGGGTAATATAACGGTTAAGAATAACCTCTTAAGAAATCGCTAGCTCGATTTCGTAATAACCTTCTAGCTTAATTAATTAAAAGGATAATAAGTAAAGAGCTACGATAAGTATATTACGTTATACTTAATTTTCGTAATAACCGTTAATTAAATAAAGGCCGAGCGATTAAGCGTATCGCCTAGTAAAATAAGAATTTACCGCGACGATTTACTTAAACCGCTAAAGATATAAAAGGACTTAAATAAGTATCTATTAAGAGAGCGATTTAAAGAGAACGCTAGATCTAAGATTAAAGCCTTCCTACGTATTAAAGTATAACGTATTATTAATCGCGAACGGATAAGAATAAAGCTAATTCTATTAATATAGGTCTTCGATTATAAATTCGACGAAGATAATTTCCTTATTACTTATAAGTCGCGCTTAATAACGCGAGGAGATTTATAACCTAAAGAGTTACTCGAAAGTACTTACGTAGTTACGTTAGTAGCGAAATCGTTCCGTATAATAATAGCTATCGTAACTTAATTCGACCTCGAAGTTAATTAGTATAATATTAAAAACGCGTTCTTTAACGTAGTAAGATCGGAAAGCGACCTTATACCTATAGAGTTATTAAACGGGTTTAAGGAAGAGGGAAAATACGCCTTCGTTATAAGAGTAATATACGGGTTTAGAGATTTATCCCTACTTTAGTTTAAGGAGATCGAAAGTACCCTTAACCGCCTAGAACTTTAGAGCTTTCTAAAGAAGCCGTGCTTATTCTATATAGAAGAACGAGAAATATTCGTACTAATATACGTAAACGATATATTAGTTATAAACTATAAAAGCTTAGAAGCGATAGTATAAAAGGTAACTTAGGGGTTAAAGGATACCTATAAAACGAAAGAACTTAAACCGGTAAAATAGTATTTAGGGATTAAGGTAATACGTAATCGTAAAGTACGAACTATAACCTTAATATACGACGCTTATATCGAAAAGATTACTAAACGCTTTAAATTAACGAATAATAATTAGTTTCTGATAATATTACTATTAATTACCGAGCTAGTAAAGTATATAAGCGTTACTTTGAAATAATAAGTTAAGAAATACTAAGAGAAAGTAGGGTTATTACTTTATAGCGTAATTATAATACGCTTAAACGTCGCTTTCGTAACGTCCTAACTATTCTATTTCTTAATTAATCTAAAACCTTAATACTTTAAAGCGATTAATTAAACGATTAAATATCTATATATTACTCGCTTCCTTAGCATTAGGTATAAGGATAAGAATAATAACGCTTAGGTATTTTTAATTAGTAGTAACGCTTCGTTTATAAACGATTCCGAATTAAAAAAGTCGTCTTAGGGATACGTAATATCTTTATTTAAAGGTCCGATTATATGGAGAGCCGTTCGCTAGGATATAGTATTAATATCGACGACTAAAGCTAAACTACTAGCTCTAGAATATATAGCTAAGAAAACGATAGCTCTCAAACGTTTCTTTAGGGATATTACCCTAAAGCTAGGAGAACCTTAAAAGATATATAGCGATAACTAATGAACGATAAGACTAATAATAAAGAAGAAAGAAAGTATTAATACTAGGTTACGTTATATAGATATATAGAATATATAGCTACGTTAAGAGTATTAAAAGGATACCTTCGAAATAATTTACCTCCTTATTAATTAAATACTAGTAAATGGACTTACGAAAGCTTTATTACGTTAATCGTTCGAGTACTTTAAAGTATTACTTAACCTATAGGATATTCGTAAAGAAATAATTATAATAATACTTAAAGAATCGTCGTAAGTATTAACGGTACGTAAATTCTCCCCTTAATTAGTTAATATATAGGTATAAAGTATTATTATTATATAGAAATAGCTTTCCTTACCGTTAAATACCGAACTCGTATTACTCTTAGATCCTAACATAGAAAGGTTACTTTAAAATAAAGAACTTAATTACGGAAGTAATAAGTAAGGCCGGATTAACGGGATATATAAGTACCGGCGGGTTCGTTTTAATATTCGATAATTTCCTCGTATAAGCGGTCGGTTTATCGATATAATACTTCGTATAAGTATTACTCGAAAGAAACGGGCGGATAATCGCGAGCGACCTTAAATATTATTTCCTTAAAAGATTACTTTTCGTTCTCGGAAGTTTCCTCTTTCCCTTTCCTTCCTTTAACGTCTTTTATCTCTATATTTAATTCTTATTCGGAGGCGATAACGGGCGAGGTTACGCTAAGTATTACGGTCGATAAGCCGGCGGAAACGTTACTTACGCTAGCTAAAGTAATAAAAGAACTAGTAAGTATAAAGCTAAGAACGGATACGGCTACGGTAATCGATAGGCCGGTAACGAAAGGGCTTACGCTTAACTAGGTAAACTAATCGGAATTAGCTACGCTTCGTCGTAATTTTACGATCTCGGATATCGCGGGTATTTACTTTCCGTTTTAATAAAGCGTAAAGAGCTTCTTTATTATCGTAACAAACTTAAAAGCCTATAAGTAACGTTAGCGAATATTAATTAACGTAAAATAAAACTAATATATTAACTAAGGACTCGATACGGACTATAATAAAATAAGTAGCCGATAAAATTAAAGCGTCGGCCTTATATAATATTAGCTTTAAATCTCGACGTACGGAAGTAAGAATACCTATAGAAATACGTAAGCGTAACCGGATAAGTAGTAATAATAACGGCTTATGTTTTAAAGAAAATCGAAGTACTTTTTAGTAAACTTATTTTAAGCCGTATTACGTATATAAGTTAAGTAAAGGATTATACGGCGAGTTCCGTACTTTCGATTACGGATAACCGAAGTAATTCCTAAGGCGGCGGTAGTAGAAGCTAAAGCGGCCGGCGCGACGGGGATATTAAACGGAACCGCCGGAACCGCCGGGTTAAAAGAAGTAACGAAAGCGGTAGTAATTCCGAAAACCGAGGAAGCGTTACGGCTTCGTCCTTATCCTCGTTCTTATCTTATGATATTATTACGAATCGAAATAATAATAATAACGATCGCTTAGGTTACGCGAGTAATAACGATATTATTAAAGAACGTAATTTAATATACGCGAGTTTAGGCTCGGATTTTACGCGAGGAAACCTTACGAATAATTAATATAGCCGAGCGGTCGCCTTTTTCGATTATTTCCTTATATAAGGAAAGGAAATCTTCCTCGGAAAACTCCTTTTTAAAAGATTCGTCGGTAAAGACCTTAATAACTCGGAATACGGTATCCTAAGAAACGCGAATAACTAAGGCCTAAGAGCGTTACATTAAGGCGTTAAATACGATTATATCGACGTCGCTTTCGTCGATAAAGAGGTCTTTAAAAAGCTAAGCGATAATTAAAGCCCCGGACCCGGGAGTAAAGGATATCCTTCCGTAGCGAGCGAGGCTACCGGCCGAAGCTCTAACGCTATTCCCCGTACGAATACGGGAAATAAGCTAGGAGCTCGCGGTAAAAAGGCCGAGTATCCTTTATTTTAACGAAGCTACGATACCTTAAAGCGTTAATACTATCTTACGAAGCTCTTAAGTATCGGATATATTAAGAGATCGTTAATTACGGTACTATATTACTACTAGTAAATAACGAATAAGTAATAAACGGATTATTTCGAATAACCTTTTATTTATTAATATAAAGTAATTAACGACCGCTTTATTATCCTAAAATCCTTTAATATTAAAAGTAATATATTAGTTATAAATAATAACCCTTACCGCGATAAGCTAAGTTATTATCCTACGGTCGCTTAATAAAAATATATTACGATTCGTATAATACGTAAGTTACGCTTTACGTAAACTATAAAGAAAGTAAACTTACCTTACGATAATAAATTAACGAAGCTTTATTAATTATATTAACTTACGATCGCGTAATTAATAAAATTACTTAATTATAGTTAGGAATATATTCCTATAATAAATAACCTAGGGAAGAAAGGAAGAGAAAGAGGTACGCTTAATTCGAAAGCGAGAAATCCTAGATATATTTATACTTAACCGCCTTCGTAAGAAAAACGGGAGAATCGATTAGCATAGGTAACGCGCGCGAACGCGCGCGATAGTAACAAAGGAAATTAAATCCTAATATTAATACTAGAACGACTACTATTATATTATATATATAACTAACTACCGCTTAATCGGGAGCGAGTAATTATATAAGTAATTATACGAATAACTATTTTTATTTATAATAAATTATAAAGTATTAAATAAGAGATACGAAAAGTATATAACTTAAGAGAAAATACCATTAGTAATAAACCGGAGTATATACGAATAAGGGGACATAAAGGAGCCCGAGATAAGGTACCTAATAATCGATTAACCTTAACGAGGCATAGCGAGACTAAGAAATAACCCCCTTAGGCTATTATCGCGAGCAAAGGACTATAGTTAACCTTACTATCGTAAGCTTAACTAGGGGATATATTACGTAAGTATATACTCCTAATAGGAACTACCTAACTTACCTAAGCTAATAAAGTATTACTATATATACCTATAGATTACTCTATACTCTCTAGTAGCTTTCCTTCTTTTCTAGTTAGTTAATATATACCTTCTTACCCTCATTCCATTACTCTCTTAACGAATAACCTATTAACCTAAGTTTAGCTCTCGCTAGCTACGTAATAAGTACGAAGTAAATACCGTAAAGGTAGTTTCGAAGCCGTCGTAAGGACTTAACGACTCCTAAATACTCTCGTTTCGTAGCGTCGTAATTTAATTCCGCCCCTCTTTAAATCCCTAACTCGTATCTCGAAGGTTTAAAGTTACCTTTATCGTTATCTTAACTTAATACGTAATCCTAACCGTTTCTTAATGCGTCGACTTTTACTCGGATTAATTATTCGATAATATAATCTAAAATATTTAATACCGGTACGTTAATAAAAGTAATCTTAAGCGAATTTATAGTATATTATTAATCGATACCTTAGATAAAGTATATTTCTTTACGTATTAATATTAGGAAGGGTTTAGCGATTATGGCGTAATAATCGATCCATATCCTAAAGAAAACCGTAATACCGATAAAAGACCTTACTTCGTTTATATTCTTATATAACTTCTACTTTAAGATCTTAACTATTTTCGCTTCCGAGGGCTTTTTACCGTTTATATTATATAGATATCCGACGATTACCGCATTACCTTTATACTAAGTAGATTTAACGGCGCTAGTAATAGTACCGGTTAATTCGAAGTTTAGGAAAACGGCGTCGATATTCTCTAAGTACTTTAAAATAAAGCGTCGTATTTCCGGAAAAGCCTCTTAGTTATCGTATTTCGATACCGGCCCTTTAATATCGACGTCGTCGAAGAAAGGCTCGTATTTAATGGGAATTAAATCGTAAAGAATTCGTATAACGGCTCGAAGAAAAGCGGTAATTAAGTTCGTCGCGCCCTATAGTAGAGTCGTTATGCGTAAAAGGCTAATAAGAGTAACGAACGTAGTTAGGTTACGGCTCGTTTCCGTTAGCGTTACTTAATCGTACCTAAAGAAAAAGTCGACGATTATAAGGATTAAATATATAGCGAATTCTTAAATAAAGAAGTCTTTATCTCGGGATAGGAAGGCGTCGCGAATAATCTAGGCGTTAAGTTTTATTATAGAATTAATAAGTCGTAAACTACTATCTTTCTTCTCGACTACGAACTACGTATTTCGATAAGGACCGTAACTCTCTTCTAGGATTCCGTTCTTTAATTATATACGTAAGACTTCGATTACTCGTTCTTTAAGGGGTACTAGAATAAGGATACCCTTAGCCTATTAGACGTTATATAATACCGTTTTAATCTTATAATCGAATTAAACCTTGGGTCGGATTTTCCTAATTTTAAAGAAATCCTAGGCTAGGGCTATCTCTTTTCGGTATAGGATCTTAATAAGTACGTCTTTCTCTTAATCGGTTAATTCCGTATCTAATAAACCTACTTTAATAACGTTAAGTCTTTCCGTTATTAACCTAATACTTCGAAGGTTACTAACGAATCTTAGTATGATATTCTCATAGGATCTATCGCGTTACGATACCTCTAGCGGCTCGTATTTCGACTTAACCTCCCTTATTACTTAATCCTTCTAATCGAATATTCCTAGCGATATTTAACCGTTTAACGGTACGTTATTTACGGGTTAAACTTTACGCGACTTAGGCTTATATATAGTATTAATTAAAAACGTACGTTTAACTTAATAAGCTAATTCCGAAATAAGGGCTAGGTCTTGCTTATATTATTTCGATTCTTACGTCGTATATCGAATTACCTTCGTAACGGCTTTATTAAAGACGTAAAGGAATTCTTCGTCGCTTAATTTAGCGATCGCCTTATTTCCTTTCTTTAAACCAAGTTCGAAGGCCGATAAGTCCTTAGCTTCGGAAATAAGTATTACCTTTATATCGTTATTATAAAAGCAGGCATAATTAATTTTAATTTAAAGGCTAGCGTCGGTTTTTAGGTACTCGGCTAGGAATGCGTTTTTAGGCCTATATACGCTACTAAAGCGACCTAAGGTATTAATAGCATCTAGTTTTCTTAATTATCGAATATAAGGCTTAGTAGCGTATCGCTTCTTAAGTTAATAGCGAAAGGGATTATTATTCGGGCCGAGCTAAAGTTAACGGTTCTTATAAAGATACTTCCGTCGAATTCGAGTTTCATACGAAACTAGAAAATGAAATTCATATCAAGTAATAAAGGATAACTAACGAACCTATCTTTAACGACGTAAATCGGTAAGCGAAGGTAATAATCGGTAAGCTAAATAAAACCGTCGATTATTGCTATATATAGGGTCTTTATAAAGAATCCAAAACCTCGCTATATCGCTTTAGTACCGGTTATAGGGAGACGCTACTTCTTTACGTAGCTTTCTACGATTATATTAAACTACGCCCTTATATCGATTACCGTAAATACGAGAGCTTCGTTCCCGTTAGGTCTTACGTTAACTACTAGCTTAAGGAGAGGCCGGATATAGTTTTTAATATCCTTCGCGATAATAAAATTTACCGCTATTTTATTCGAAGGATTAATAAACGGGGCGGTAATTTACGGTACGCTAGGTATTTTAACGCTTTCTTTACGATCCTTTTATACTTATTCCTTTATAATTTTAATAACCTTAAGCTAACCTTCGTTAATCTTTATAGCGCGTATCGTAAGGTACTTTATTACTTATTCCGAAAATCCGGGTATAAACTTAATTAAGTCGTCCTACGAAACCTCGAAGCGTTTCCTATTATTCTTATTAATTTTATTTAATTAAAACTCTTTTAATAACTCGTTAATAATCCTCGCCTTCCTAACTAGGTCGTTCGTATTCGAAGTAGCGTTCTTACCGGCTTTAGTCGGTTTACGCCTGAGCTATAACGATAGGACTTTTATATCCTCCTAATCGGTTACTTCTCTTTCGATATACTCGCCGTTAGGACCTTTAGTTCGCTTAATTACGTTAACTTCGATTAGATCCGTTTTAATAATATCCTTATAATAATAAATACCCTCGTTATCGATAAAACCCTTAGTTTAATTATAACTTAAGATTCCCGTTTCGTATAATTCGTAGCTATATTTACGTTCGACTATCTAAATAACGTTAATCTCCGATATAGCTTTTAATATCTCTTCCTGCTTTAATATTATTTCCTCGTTTTTAAAGTATCGTAAGTCGAGAGATATAAGCTTTAGCTTTCCGGCTAAATAATAATATGTTATCCTACGTACCTACTTTAGAGATTCCTTACTTTAATATTGTAGTGGTGCGGTAAGACATACCCTTTTAATGCATTACGTAACACGCTACGATAGGCCTTATGCCTATATAGAGTAACCATAGCTCCCGTAAATGCGGGAGATGCCATACTTATCATTTAGATCATTACCTAGCTAGATTACTATCTTTATTATTTTTACCTTAATTAAACATTCGTTTTTGTTATTAGATTCGTCGTTTTCCGATTAATATATCTATTTTAATTATAGGCGCTTAAGTTACTTCGTCGTACCGCTATAGCCGAATAAGTAACTTTTGCGTTTTACTCCTTTTCTTTCCTTACCTCTTATACCTTCGGGCTAGCGATTATTATATCTCTACGACTAAGGGACATAGCTAAGATACGATAACTACATTAGATTCCTTGCCTCTCGATTAATATAGCGACATTAGTTTTATTTATCTTAGACTATCGTACGTACTATAGTCTTCGATAGAGTATACTTTCGAGTGAACCTATCCGGGTCTCTAGCATCGCGTACGCTCTGCTCCTCCTTAATATACGTAAAATAAGATATAATAAGCGATCGGTTTTCCTTTACGCTTAACTTAGGTAATAATCGATCCTAGGATTAATATTAACTCTAGCTTATCCGGGTCTCCGTTTTCGAGGTAATATAATCGCTTTTTATTCCTATAGTAGAAGCGATTCTACGTTATATTTATTAATAGCGGATAGCGGCTATAATTATAAAGCCGATCGAAAGTATTATAAAATTAATATTCGAATTCCTTATAGTTATTCGTTTAAGTTAATAAAATCCTATTACGTATACCTCGGTAGTTTAATATAATACTACGTTTAAAACTTATTAAGGTCCTTTCGTTAGTTTATAGATTATAAAGACTTAGGTTCCGAACCGCGTTTATTAGGAACGGGTTTTCCTATTAATATTATTAATCGGCGCTATACGTATACTTAGGGCTATAAAAGCTACTTTCTTAACGGTAATTCTACGAAGTTATCTTTATTTTTAGAGCGTTAAATCGGTCGTAAAGGGCTTATATACTAGCTTTTTAACTAGTATTTAGGTAGCCGTAAAAGGGTTTAGGCTACGAGGGAAGCGGTAGTAAAAGCATTTAAAGGTTAAGAGTCGTTAATCGTTAAATTATCTATATTATAGGTTTCTCGGGTTCTTTAAAAGTTACCGTTTTTTACTATCGTCGTTCTTTGGCTTAGGCCTTATCGGTAATTTATATTATTATACGACGTTCCGCTTACTTATAGAGCTAGGTATAAAGAGTCCGGTAGTCGATATTTCCGATCCTATTATAATTATAGTCTCCTATCTTATAGAACTTTATAATTAAGAATATCCGGAATTTATCGGTTAGGTATCCTACTTTCTAGGGAAGCTTTCCGTTATCGTTTACGAGCTTAGAAAGACGTTTATAGTTTATAAAATACGTAAAAATCGCCTTAGGATCGTTAATTACGTTACTTCGTTCTAGCTATACGAGTTTACGTTTAACGTTAACTTAACCTAGTTTATCGATAATCCTAAAACGATACTTTAGGGCTATAACGATAACTCTTTAGATCGTTTTATCCTTCGTAACGTAATTAATACGCTCCTTAATAATTTTAATCGTAATTTATTCGCCGATTTCTTTAATTTTATCGTCGTCGCTTATACGGTAGCGGTTAAATAATCGATATATCTTTTTTAGTTATTAAGTTACGTTATATTTATTAAACTTAAGCTTAGGGTAATCGGTAGAGTTAGGGAATCTAATAACTAGCATTACGATAATCGGAATAGCTACCGGTATATTCTAATTACTAGAGGCCCCGTTATTATTATTTTAAGATAATGCCATAGGGATTAGCGGGATAAGTATAAAGCCGCGGATAAGGGGTAGCTAAGTAGGAGTTTTATCGTCGTTCTTCTCTTCTTCTGGCGGATATAAAGGCGGAAAGCTAGTATCGATTCTTAAGGTCTTTATTAATAGTTTAATTTTTATTACTTCGGGTCCCGATAGCGATTTATTTCGTTTCCTAGCTATAAATTCCGTTTAGTCTATCGGTACAAGGTATAAAGTAAAAAGGGGGATAATAAGGATCTTATTATTTAATATAAGGGTAAAGATAAAATAGCTATTATTTATATCTTAATACTTTTCCTTTAGTATAGGTATATTATTATTTATTATACTATCCCGATCGATAAAGTCCGGATATTATACGAACTTCTCTAATCGGTTAACGCCTAACTAAAGTACGATACGTATTCCTTGGACTAATAGCTTAATTATTATAAATAAATCGATAATAATTCCTCTTATTAAGGTTTAGAACTCTTAACGTATAACCTTCGTTAAGGTAATACGTATAAGGGATAAATCCTAAGTAAAGGATCGCGTTAAATACGATACCGGTTATAACTATAGGCCGGTTTCGATTTAACGGGGGTTATTTAATAGTATTAGCGGTATTATTACTAGGCGCCGTTTTACGCCTATATTAATATTTCTCGCCATATTAGTTATTAATTAGTAATATAAGGCTAGCCTATATATAGGTATACCTATTAGCTCGACTCTAGTTCCGTTTCCTTAATCCTTTATATCTACGTAGTCTTATTAATATTAATTCCTAGTTCTCTTTAAAACTATCGGTTATTAGTAGCTATTAGTTTATTAATTCTATCTATACTATTAATGTAAATATTTATATTATATCGTATATTATATTATCGAATCGCTACGCCTAAGTATCCTAAAATACCTCTAGTATAATAAGTTATTAATATCTATATATTTAATTTATATCGATTAATAGGTTTAAAGGAAAAAAGAAGCTATCGTAAAATCGGTTAGGATATAATTATTATTAGCCTTTATCCGCCCTTAGTATTAATAAGGAAGTAACGGGTCGTATAGGTTATCGTAATTTATACTAAGGCGTTCGTACGTTTAGTTTATATAGTAAATAAATAATTATAAGGGGGCTGCTTTAATTACTATAAGCTTTATTTATTCGTACGAAATATACTATACTATTAGCGGTTCGAGGGAGCGGTTAGTATCGAGGATTAAATACTATCCCTAGTAGCGGTAGTATTATAATGAGAGGTTTCCTAGGTTTTACGGGTTTCTCCGTATAGTAAATAAATAACTATACGAGGGATATCCTAATCGGTATAAACGCGGTTTAGTCGTCGTATTATATCGTAGTATCGATAGCTTATTAACGTTATAAGTATTAAGGGCTAAACGCTATCCTAATAGTAATAGTATCGTTATAAAAGTTCCCGGGCTTATACGTACCTCCTTATAGTAGATAAATAACCATAAGGCGGGATACTTTACTTAACGTAAAACGCGGGCTGCTTCGCGGGTTAAATGGCGGCGCCGACGGCGATCGGTATCCTTTAAATCCTAATAGCGTAATAAAAACTCCGTAAACTAAAGGTTAAGGGGTCGAAAAAGTTATAAGGTAGTCGTTACTAAGAAGGAGTAAAGCGTACGCGATATTAAAAACCCGGATAGGTTTACTCGAAAGTATATTCTATCGAAGATTATAGTACGTACGATAACCTAAGATAAATAAAACTTATATCGCTATATTAATCGAAAGATAAGGAATCTAATATAGTTATCGTATCTTAGCTATTCCTCTTAGTCGTAAAGATATAATAGTCGCTAGCCCGAAGGCATAAGAAGTAAGGGAAGAAAAGAAGCAAAACGTAAAAGTTACTTATTCGGCTATAGCGGTACGACGAAGTAACTTAAGCACCTATAATTAAAATAAATATACTAATCGAAGAACGACGAATCTAATGATAAAAACGAATCTTTAATTAAAGTAAAAATAATAAAGATAGTAATCTAACTAGGTCGTAAACTAAATAATAAGCATAACATATCCCGTACTTACGGGAGCTATGGTTATTTTATATAGGCATAAGGCCTATCGTAACGTATCACGTAATACATCAAGAGGGCATATCTTACCGCACCACTACAGTAGGTAATAACTTCTAACGTTCGACCGCCTTTTCTTAGAGCCTCTTATATAAAACTAAACCACCTACCTCTTAACGCGACGCATTACTGCTAGTTCTAGTCTAGCTATAGGGCTTTACCGCGTAAGAGGCTACGTTTACTACGCCTATATACGCGTAATTAAAAGAACTAAGCTATTAAGCTAAAGTACTTTGGAGCATTAACTAGGCTTATAACTATCGTATAAAACGTAGACGCCTACATTTACGTTTTACGGTATGTAGGCTTATATAGGCTGGTTTAATTATTACGTGATATACGTTTAGCCTCTTTCCTTTCTTTACCTTTTATACCTTTGAGCTAGTAATTACTATATCTTCATAACTGAGAGATATACTTAGGATACGATAATTATATTAAATTTATTATATTTCGAATATTTATTTTATTTATTTTAAACTATCGTATATACTATAGTTACTAATGGAGTATACTTTTAAGTAAGCTATATAGGACTCTAGTATCGCGTACGTTCTGCTTCTTTTTAGTAGGTACAATTTTTTTTTAACTTTAAGCCACTTTATCTCCATTAAATTCAAGATAAATAATAGGGATATATTATAGGAGTGAATTATAAAATATAAAAAGAAGAAGAAAAAAATAAACACGTATAAATAAATACGTTAATAAATTTATATAGAGATTTTAAATAATAATAAGGATATATTTAATAAGAAAAACTTTATTTATTATGCGTTTTTTAGCTAGTAAAACGGTGTATCCCCTAAAACTGACTTCGTATTTATAGGGTTATTTATAGGGGAATTTACCCCTATAATTAATCAGTATAACAGGGGGTGTAACGTATTATTACCATCCTCCGGATAGGATAACAAGCACCCAATCTCCCAACTCGTCGCACTCTGCAACCGACAAATCCGGACCCATCATATTGCCGCTCAACACTTCAAAGCTGCCAGTCTCTCATACGCGTATATCGGTGCGATTTGTTTTATAATTCCTCGGTCGTCTCTCTATCTGATTAACAGTCCGCGCCGGCTTCCATCATTCCATTTTGCGGCGTCTCGGTAGAGAAGGGGTCATGGTCGGCTAGGTAGCCTGCATCTGCGAAAATGTTTTCGAATTCTGGTGAACGCAAGTCCGTCGATAGTCTATCGCAAGTTGTATCTCCTAATTCACACCGAACAGACTTCCCCTTCCATAGGTATTGTAGCCGCGACTCTTCAACAGGAGGTAGAGACTAACTGCTTCCCAAGGCAAGGTTCTACAAGTGTGCATTCTCAAAGACGAGGCTCGACGGCAAGCTCCACCCATTCAACCGGAGGATCGCTAGATACCACATCAGGTAGCTGGGCAGGTGATGTATTGGAAACAGGGCGAAATTGTATACTATAGTCCTCTCAATTTGTGTTTAAAGCATGAGCTAATACCTTGAAAAGCGATATCGACATTACTACAACCGCCGATAGTACGAACGGGACTTCTACCGCATACTTCCGCTCCAGCATCAAGTGCCCACAAGCCTCCGACTGCACGCGATATCCCTCCAGTGACACTGACAAACATCAAGCACGTTGACGCAGCAGAATTCGAGCCCTATTTAACTCAAGTCGTTGCATTATACGAACAATTGCGAAGGGTGAAGGAGAGCGAAGATGAAGCGGCAAATATCCCTCACAGAAGGAGCAGTAAAACGGACGAGTTTGCTGCCATCTTTGATGAGGGACACCTACGGGCGGGAAAGCCGCCATCAGCATCAAGGAGAAGCTCCGTCTCTATATCTTCGTTCTTGCCTATAGAAGCCCCTAGTCCGATTCGAAGATCTAGTTCAGGATTTGCGAGAAGACCGACGCAAGGGCCGCCGCCGTTGTCGACTATACCTAATGTGTATTTCGGCGAAGACTTCCACTTAGAAAATCCTCGCACGTTTGGCGTGGTCAGTGAGAGGTCGGAGGTTATTCGACCACCGTCGGGGACGCTGGATGAAAAGGCTTCAGCAAACGGAAATGCAGCGGTACCACGGAAAGCCCTCGCGACAAATGCGATATTACAGGAAAAGCTATCCTGGTACATGGACACAATCGAGATGCACCTCATAGCTTCCATTTCAACAGCTTCTACCACCTTCTTCACCGCATTAGTTTCGCTACGGGAGCTTCACTCAGAAGTCGCTGACTCCGTCGAGAAAATTAAGGCTTTTAAACAAGAGCTTGAGGCTTTAGATAACGAGATTGTAGTCAGCGGGTTAAACGTCATCCAGATGCGACAACGGCGGGGGAATCTCCAACAGCTACACGATGCAGTCCTACAACTAAAACGTATTATTGACGGCATTGCTACCTGCGAGTCTCTCGTCGAAGATGGAGAAGTAGAGAAGGCCTTAGAAAGTATCGACTCTCTCGAGAAGCTCATTGCTGGCGAGCCAGATCATTCGAAAAAGCCTTTAACGATAGGTGGATTTGATATCCAACCAAGAGATCTTAGGGGTGCAACAGCGCTACAAGGCGTCAACGACGATTTGGGTACTTTACGACTCAGAATCGGCAAACTTTACGAAACACGATTTCTCAGTCTACTTACGGGAGACCTCCGGTGCCACTCTGAAGTTGTCTCCACGCAGGAGGTACTCATACGCTGGACCAGTGCCTTCGTGCGGTCTCGAGGCGGCCGTATGCGGGAGCCTTCTGTCTTCCCATCCTATATGAGCTCAACAGACGGTCTTCGGTCCGAGCTACTTGAAAGCTTAACCGGCTTACACCGAGCGAAGCACCTCACTACTGCTGCCACATCCTATAGAGAGGCCGCACTAAAAGAAATTCGCAATCTAGTTCGGCGGCCTCTACCTACTTCAAACGATGATGACAACGAGTCAATGGTCTCTTCGTCAACCGTGACAGGAAGGAGACAGTTGTCCCAGCAACAGAAATCGACCATTCTAGCTCGCCATCTACGAGCTCTTGAGCCTAAAGATGCTGAAGAACTACTGGTCAAAATTTATATTAGCGTTACTGAGACCCTGAGGAGGTTAACGACACAAGTCAAGCTGCTGCTAGACGTTTCCAGCTCGTTAGGTGACGACTGCAGTCCTTCAAGGCTAAGATCTCCTCAGATGAAGTCGCCACTTCCTAGTCCTACCGCTAAGTCTTCTATTGCCGCGCTTAAGGCACAAGAAATCCATAAAGCGATAGACCTACCAAACCTCCTAGGTCAAGCTATAGATGTCGCACAGGATAAGATTATAAAGCTCCTCCGGGTTCGTTCAGAGCAGAGTACACATCTATCACCAATCTGGTTCCTCCGATATTTTACTCTAAACCTCTACTTCGCTAGCGAGTGCGAATCAATCTCTGGGCGGAGCGGTACAACCCTAAATACAGTCGTTAATGGGCAAATCAAAGACTTTCTACAGCAGCATAGCGATACGGAGAAGCAAAAGCTTGCCCAGGGTATGGAATCCGACCCATGGGAGGCAAAGGATTTTTCAGAGAAAGACACAGCCGAGCTCAACAGGATTCTATCCTGTAGTACAAAGGACCCGGCTGAATGGTCGGATGATCTGAAAATTTGGGTTCCGTATTCAGATGATGATCCCGAGTCTATCAATGGGGCTGATGATCCGCATCCCAATGGCGGCGGCAAAACCAGGATTAGGAACGCGTCCATTGACGACGAAACATTTGTACTTCCTAGCTCCGCAATTCTTTGCATGGATGGCATATCCCACTTCTTGCAACTGATAGTTGGCATCCCATCGATGACCTCAGAGATCGGGGCGTCATTAGTCTCCTATCTCCAGCTTTTCAACTCACGCTGCGCAGAACTTATCTTGGGCGCAGGGGCTAGACGGTCTGCAGGCTTGAAGAACATTACCTCGAAGCACCTAGTTCTCGCATCGCGGGCGTTGGCATTCATAGCAACCCTGATCAGCTATGTCCGCGAGTTTGTCAGACGCTACGCCGAAGGTGGTGCTGCTGCCTTGAGTGTCGTGGAGTTTGACAAGGTCAAGCGTCTCTACCAAGAGCACCAGAACAGCATTTATGACAAGCTAGTCGAGATCATGAGTCGCCTGGCCGCCTTGCAGGTAAAGGCTATGAAAACTATTGACTGGGACGATGGCCAGAAGAATGTGCACCCCTACATGGCGGCGTTGGCCAAAGACACGACCTCGTTGCATCGCATCCTAACTAAGACCCTACCAGAAGGAACTATTCGTATGCTCATGAGTCCGGTCTTTATCAGTTATAAGGTTCAGTTCGGCAAAGCGTTCCAGGAGGTAGATCCCAAGACGGAATTCGGTCGGGACAGGTACGTCTATATGTGCCCTAAGCAGCTTACAGCATGTGCTAACTCGGCACAGTATGCTACATGACGTCGAGTTCTTCGGATCTAAACTAGGCAAGATGGATGGCTTTGGTGATACTGGAGAATACCTGACCACAATTATCAAGTCCAAGCGAGTCAAGAGCGAAGCGCCAGCCGCTCCAGTCGCCGCCGAACCAGAAAAGAAAGAGACGGAAGAGACGGTAAAAGAGGAGGCAGAAGCAAGAAGTGGAGGAGGTATGGGCTAAAGGAGATCAAGACATGGCTTTGGAAATGTACTACGCATTGGCCAACGGAGGAGCGCCCTGGCCTTCCGTCCCCTCCGTAAGCGGTGTTCGAGTTCATGCGGTGTCTGCGGCCATCCGGCGGACCATACGGGGGCGTCGGGGCAGTCTAGGAGGCCATGGAGAACGGTATCGGGGGATGGTGCTGGGCGTCAGCTTTCGTTATCAGGAACAGAGATGCCAACACCATACGCAGCGGTGCTCCGTGGAACCGCGGTAAGGATCGTGCAGGCCCATGGGGGCGTACAGCCCCACGCCTTCCCGGTAAGCCTCTTGCTTAACGTGGTCCGAAAAGAGGAGCGTTCGGCCTAACCAGACGCCGAGGCAGCGGGCTGACTGCTGGGGGGTTAAGGACTGTATCCTTGTCAAGGGTAAGCGTCGTGGTTGGGGGCGCGTGGCTCGCCTCTCGGGGTGGGACCACTCCGTCACGTCAGCCCAGGCTTCCCGTAGAAGACGACGGCAGAAGCCTGCCGTGCGGGCGATGGCGGGGGGTTCGTGTCGTCGGCATATCCTACGGTGATAATCTGGCGGTGGCGGCTGAGAGTCTATAGTGGTGTTGTTAATGGGATAGATCGGATAGGGGAAAGCGGCGAACCTTGCAGGACGCCCGGGAAGACGGGGCACGCGGGGGCCGTCTTCCCGTCACAGAGCCCGAAACGACGCGCATATCCGAGTTTGGCCAAGGCCACGAAGCGGTCTCGAAGCCGCGGTTCGAGATGCTCACCCGTGTACTTCCGATATACCGCCGATAGTTATCGTAAGTAAATATAAACGGATCGTGCTCCGGGCACCGATTCTAGCCTTATCCTTTCGTATTAAGTACTTCGTGACGTGGCCAATTAGATATTCCGTAACCTGGTCTCAGCTGTCCGAGTTTTCGGACTGGCAACTCTTCCGTTCATCTTTCGAGTTGCCTGTGATGCTCAGTATCTCGTCTTTCTCGACTTCCCCCTATCCATTTCACGCTGCGAACTTTGTAGGCCTGAACGCGGTTCAGGGTAACAAACCAACCCCCCGCCAACATGGAGATCGTCCAGTCAAACGAGGCATTCAAGACAGTGGCCGGCAAATTTCAGTTCCAATATGTAGCGGGTATTGTACGGAATGGCGGCGTCCTCTATACCGCCAAATGGGTTGATCGAAAGCAGAAGCCTTCCGACTTCTCCCAGTTATACGATGTGCAGCCATTAAAGACGGAGGACAGAGGCCCGGCTGTGAGTCCCACTTGGGTGGTAGGGCCCGCCGATAATTGCTTCGTTAAAACACCAAGCCTCTTCGGGTACGCCAGCAAGTCCGACCTAGAGAGACGAATTCTTCGTGAAGTTGAAACCTGCGAGACACTGAGGGATCACCCCCATCGGAACATTGCTTCTTATCTCGGCTACCGAGAGACTCGAGGGCGAGTATCAGGTCTTTGTTTCAAGCGGTATACATCAACGTTGCTTGAGAGAGTTAACCCCGGACATCTGAACAAATCTGCCTTCCGCTCGAGCCGCCGACCTTCCATTGACAAGAAACTCGAGTCAAGTCTGGCTGGGATCCTGGAAGGCATTCGACACCTCCACTCGCTCGGCCTCGCCCATAACGACATCAACCCTGCTAACATCATGTTCGACGAGGATGACACCCCTGTCCTTATCGATTTCGACAGCTGCCGCCGGTTTGGGGAGTCACTGCGCGACACGGAGACAAAGAGGACACACGGATGGCACGACACGAAGGTCGAGGTCGCGTTAGCAAAAAATGACCTCGACGCCTTTCTTGAGTTGCAGACCTGGTTTTTTGGGTCATCCTCTGATGAGTTTCTGTTGAAAGGATAGATGGTTTGGGGGAGGTTCAATACCTATTACCACTTATCTACCTGAGGTAATGTCACGTAAGGCTGCCACCTCTCCTACTTACCGAAGGCGCTGGGGTTATAAAGCGTATCGCGCGACGTTGGGCCGCGCCAGGGAAAAAAAAAAAAAAAAAAAAAAAACCCCAAACTCCCCAAAAAACCCGCCCTTAAAAAATGATGAGGTCTGATGACTACATTCTGCAGAAGTCAGAAGTGAGGGCCACGAAGGGGCAGGGAACTAACCCACCTAGGTAGGCATGACAAGGAGCGGAAAGTCGGTCAAGGGCGAGGCGAGGATACTACATACCTAGGTACCTTTCTATAGTAGGTACCTACCTCTACATGCCCGTGTGCATACCGACAACGTACGTGCTAATAGGTACCTACCTTAGGTACCTGTGTAGGGCGCAAGCGGGAAATCGTTTCATCCAGCTTCATCTCCTTTTGGGTGCTGCCTTCGTGAATTAACCAATGTATGAGGTATACACACACATTGGGAGGGTAGATTGGGTGCGTGAGGTTACAGGCATATATATAAGCCGTGTGCCATTGTGGGGGAAAGTCCTTGATAGATTTTGCAGAGGCTGGATGGATTGAGTGCGTGTGTGTGGGCGTGTGTGTGGGCGTGTGTGTATACCTAGGTACCTATGGTGTGTGTGCGGATGGCGGAGGAGGAGGTGGTATTGACGTACCTACCTAATGTACCCAAGGTGCCTGCAATGCCACGGGTGGTGCGCCAGTGGACCCCAACAGGTACCTAACCTGACATGCACACCTACGTTATGCTCATACATAGGTACCACCCACTACGTAGTAGATGCGATGCGCTGGCAAGACCGAGCAGGGATATGGGGTCCCCTCATCACCAGGCAGGTACATGAGACGTGGATTGAAGTACCTTAGGTACCTACCTAGGTGCTAGCTTTAGCCGATGCTTGCCTTGAAGCATGGTTCGCCGAGGATTGGGTTGCGGAGACGATGCGGACCCGCGAAATATTGATATACTCATAGGAGGAGGTAGTTATACCTACCTACCTACCTATACCCGCCTGCCTATGTAGGTGCCTAACGGATTGTGTGGGCACCTCCTCTAAGACCCTCTACACATCTCGGTATCGGAGGACTATCGCAACAGGTAGGTAGACGGAGGTTGCGGCGATGGCAGATAACGGATGCTGCTGCTAGGTACCTAAGTAGGTAGGTATGTTATGGGCATAGACGTAGGTACCTTTGCTAACCCTTAATTACACCTATACGAACGCGGCCCCGAGAGCGTCTGATATATATCCCTAAGTGTGGTATATTATATATATATATATATATATATATGTTTATATACCTACATTATATGCATGGGCAACGCGCGGGGGCCGCAGCAAAAGCCACCGAGGGTCAGCTTAGTACAAGTCATGTCGGCACGCCTAGTATAGACGCCCCGAGCAAGCTGCCGGTGAGCTGTGCCTACGGCAGCCTGTATTCGGTATCGATCTTGCGTCGAGGCTGTTCCGATATGGGAATGAGAATGCTTCGCCACGCGGCCGGGTAGGCAGAGTTGGCATCATCGCATAGCCCAACACTGGTAGATGTGCTTATCTACCTGAGTATATACTTGCCCATCCTTTAGAAGCACGTCACTAACCGAGCCAAGCGCGCGCTACCTAGGTAGGTGTGGATAGGTAGCCGCGGGAGACTTACCCAGGTGCCTCTTAGGTACCCGAGGCCCTTACCTCTTCTCTTATGTTAGGTACCTAACATACCTCCGACTGCTGTAGGGAGTTACATGCCGCAATCGACAGGTAGACCAATCGACTAGGTACTATACCTGACGGCGGATTGGATCCACACAACCCTACCTGCCTCTAATGCATGCATGCGTTCGGGCTGAAGGCCGCGGTTGCTTCGGTGGCCAAACATGTAGGTACATAACCGGCCTTGGGCACGTCGTGCGAGCGGTCCTGTACGTGGGTAGGTACCTATGATTGTAACGTCCGCTGGGGACTACGTGGTAGTGTCTTCCATACCACAATACTCCGCGCACCTCGTCTCTCCTTAGGCACCTTAGGTACCTACCTACCTCCTATCGCCCAAGGTGCGGGTTATAGGGAGTACCTATTATAGGAGGCTGTGTGTACCTTCAACGCCGCGTATTACCCGCCCGAAACCCCGACACAGGTAGGTATATTAGGTACATATACCTACATACTGGGATACCGTACCTACATGCATGCTCGTGTGGTTCCGCCGTCTGGTAAGGCTCTCCCGCCCCTCCAATCGATATCCTCCTCCCGTTCTCCCCCCATCCGGGCCAATCCCTCTCTTTGCCCGAATGCGCCGCTAACCACCCGATCCGCCGGTCTTCGATACGGCTCGAGATTAATTGCGATTGAGCGACTGATGATTATCGTGGGTACGGAAAGAATCCCTTGCCTTCCCCCCCCCCGGTGGTGCATATAGGTCGCACGCTACCTACATGGACTGGCAAATTCTGATGGGGCCACGGATGGCGAGGCCTCTGCGAATCCATGGCGGCGATGCAGGGTCGGAAACCTCATCCGCAGCGGCGACGACGATACCTCGCATCTGAGCAGGAGGCACACGTGCCGGGGTTTTTTTTCTCTCTCTCTTGTCGGCTTTTCTCTGCCATCGCAGATCGGACGGAACCCAGCCGACCAGCCAGCTGGGATGACAGTTGGTCAGCCAAGCACCGTTGCTGACTGTATTCAACATAGTGATCGAACGGCCTACCGCCTATGTATACCTATGAGTAGGTATGTCCTGCGCGCCATCCAACACGACGCAACACGGGCACCTTCATGTCGGTACTATCCGACATCCCCGATTACGCCGTCATCGTTAGCGCCACTTCTCCGCGCACTCGTCTCCTTGACCGACTACTAGGGCGCCCCCTTCTGCAGAGGGACGAGACGGAGCGTATCCTAACCTGGATGCTACTCCGTAGAGGCGCTCGCGAGGCTATCGAGGAAGCAAACGGTGCATTGATGCTACATTCTACATTGAATGCGCACACGCCTACCCGTACATCTCCTCCGTCGGATCATCGACATCACCACTACCACCATCAGTCTCTTCCTCCACTTTTACTTCTTTGGGGTCCCCAGCCTTTCGTCAGGGTTGCATGACATATATCTCCAGAAATATACCTGCCAACCCGGCTAACCCCCTCAGGCAACCCCTTATTCGGTTCCCTTGATTACCCTTACAACACGGCACCGAACTACCGCAGTCCAACAAGAGGAGGAATTTATCGCAGCTAGATCCCTCCGCCTAACAGGTCGTATTTCAACCCAGCTTGCCAGCAGCCGACATACATAACATGACATGTCCCTTCACACACACACACACACACACACACACACACACTGGAGCATGCACACACCACACACACGTACAGGCACAGAGGCACAGCACACACATACATACGCATGCCTGAATAGCCTGGTTCGCTTAGCCGACCTGGGCGTCCATCGCTCCTATCCGCATACTGGACAGGACCAGGCGATTCAGCCCTCCCAACATATAAAGACTATATAAAGAGAAAGATAGAGAGAAACACACACACACACACACACACACACACACACACACACGAGACTCGGCGGAGCAGGACCCGTCTAGCAGCATTTGCAGGTTCGCAGCCACCCGCGTGTTTCTGTGTCCCCTGGGCACAAAGGCCCTCAAGGTACAAGACTCTAGGCGAGAAGAAAGGAGGGGGTGTAGATGCTTTTGGGTGCAGACAGCCGCGTACTTGGCAAGTGGACGGAGTGGATCGGACAAGGATTCGAACTGGACCAGGATAGATGCATGTCTTAGCGGACCACTCACACTTTGACCTGGCACACAACTCACAAGCTCCCGCCCCCTCATCCACCCTCTTTTTTTCTCCCTCCTCACCCAAAGTTCTGAAGCCGATCCAAACAAATTCAGACCCTTGTTGACGAAAAGGCGTTGCGCTGCCCGACAGCCACCCTTCCTCTCCCTCCCCCATCCCAGCTCGCCCGGCCCAGCGCAGGGGGCCCAACCAAGCCAAACCAAGCGGTCCCAAGAGGGCCTAGCGCCAGGGAGGGAAAAAAAAAAGAGAGACAAAAAAAGAAGAAGAAAAATAAAGGAAGAACAGAAGCACAAGCTGCGTGAGTGTGCATGCGTGCGTGCGTGCGCTTGTGTACCTTGTCGTATGGGTGTGAGACTGCTTCCTTGGACTCTCTCGGGTCGAGCGAGAATCTGATAGATTTCCCATCCCTCTGTGCTTTTGGCTCCTGCACTACGTTGATTTATCCGTCCGTCTCAATCTTACCACCATACTGCAAAATCATCTTGACCTCGTGCTGCCGACGTTGCCTTTATCCTCGTCTCGCTTCCCCGAGTGTTTCTTGCGCCAGTTTGCACAACTTTATATGAGAAGCGCGTGTCAGTGGGAGGTTGGCCGGTCGTGGTGGGAGAGAAAACTGACATTTGCTGGAGCGGGAAGAGGACTTCGAGCCATCTCCTCAATAGCCCCCCCCCCTTCTCCCCTCATTCCCATCGCGATCCAGCGTGTCGTGTTTTCGGAGGTGTTGGCACTGCACTGGCGTTGGTGCTGGTGTTGGTGCCCTCCTCTGAGCTCTTCAGCTTGCTGACCTACCTACCCTGCCTGGCCTCCTACCCCCATCCTACCGCGTAATATACATAGCTATAACCTGCCTAGGCACTACTGCTAGGCGGGTAAGTAAAGCAGTTAGGCGGCCATGGATTCTCGACAACCACCGCCACCGCAACTCCCCTTTGCACGCAACGCTGCATCGCCGTCCTACGCTCGATCGCCTTTCCCTCCCGTGTCGAATCCGAGCTCGGTAGCCATCACGACGTCCTCGACCTTCCATCCGGTGAATCCCGCGCCTACAGGTCCCGCTGCTGCATACAACGAGCACCAGCGACGGCTGTCCGATACAAATCCCTACTACCCGCAATCACGGCCGCCCTACGCGTCGGAACCGACGTCGCATCCCGCGCCCACCCATTCGCGACACCAGAGCTCGTCCTCCATCGGTACCCCCTTGACTCGGGCTATGCCTCCGCCGTCGCCTCCTCAACAACAACACCCGGCCCAGCAGTCGCCTCCAGCTCCTCATCCTCCTCCCCATCAGATGGGCCATTATGGGGGTCCACCTCCACCGAGGGCTCCGCCCGTAAATCTCGGTCCTCCAAGCGCCTTCCCATCGGGCCGGGAACTTCCCGCGCTCAACTCGATTCCTCGGACGGGCGGTACGGGGGGGAGCATGTCGATATCTTCCATGCTTGGCGGCCCTCCTCCATCGGCTCCTCGCGAACCTACCCCAGGTCATCCGTCGTCTTTTCCGCCGCCCGCCACCACATCTGCCGTCTCGGCACCCACATTTGCGGCGTCCGTTCAGGCCTCCCCTAGGATGCAGAACGCAAACGATTATCCCTCCTATGGCCGCAGACCTCAAACGCCCGAACCGGGTAGACCGTTTGATGCGAGGGATCACAGAGGCAGCGCCGCTGGATCTCCACCTCAGGGTATGTACGGAACCCCTGAGTTATCTCGTTACAATACCCCGCAGGCGTATCCTTCGCGCCCTCCCCCTATGCCACCGCTCGAAGAGAGACGGGAGCCGCCGGGGAGGATTCCGGCCGCCAACGTACCTCCTCGACCTAGTAGCCAGCCCAGGTCCTATCCCGGCATACCTCCAAGATCGGTAGAAATGGGAAGGGCCCCGCCACCAGGAGATCCCGTGTACGTTAGGCGAGAAGACCCGCGCCCCCCCCCTCTCGCGGAGTACAATCCAGACCGACCGCCCCGTGGCATACCCTTCGAAGAGCAACGCCGTTTCGTGTCCGACCGAGAAATTAGAGAACAGATGGACAGGGAGGCCGAGTTCAGAGAGCGGGAGCGAAGGGAGAGAGAGAGAATGCATTTCGAGAGCCAGCGCCCTTTCCTGGCGGAAAGAGAACGCGTCGAAAGAGAGCGGGAGAGGGAGAGGGAGGTGGAGAGGGAGAGGGAGAGGGAGAGGGAGAGGGAGAGGGACAGAGAGCGGGAGAGAGAGAGGGAACGGGAGAGGGAACGGGAGAGGGAGAGAGAGATGGAAATGCATGAGAGGGCAAGGCGGGAAAGGACGACGTCGGACCCGAGTCGCCCACATGCCCAGCACCTGGGCGACCTAGGTCCCCAGGGTCCTCCCCCACGACAGCCTCCGTATGGGAGGCCCGACCCTCGAGATCCCGCCCCCTGGCAGCAGCGACCGGCCTACGATCAGCCGCCGAGAGAGGCTTACGGCCCGCCGTATCCCGGCCCCCGACCAAACGACATACCTCCGACGACATCAGCAGTACCTTACGGATCCCATCCCGCCTACGCCCAGCCTCCGCCTCACGATCGATTCCCGGCGGCCGCCCCGCCTCCACACGTCTTGCCCATGGGTCAGCCAGGACCTCAACCTGCACATGCCTTCGAGTCTCCCGACAGACATCGATTCGTTCAGACACATCCTCAACAGCAACAGCCGCCGCCACCACCGCCGGCGCCGCCTGTTCACAGGGGGCGACCAAACGAGGAAGGTCCGCCGCCGCCTTCGGTCGCTTATAACGGAGGGCCGGGCTCGGCCACTTTCGAGGCAAGTCGGCCGCGTGGCATGGATGAGGGGCCACCTCCTCCTGCTGGACACCAGAGAAATTTCCTTACCATCCAAGAGATAAACCGCAAGGGACGAGTGTCTCCCTTGCCGCAGGCAGTCCAGGGCGCACAGCCTCAGCTCCAAGGCCCTGCCGGCGAGCCGGGGATTAAAAGTGAATTCGGGCGTATGTTCTCTGGAATAGGGAGCGGCGTTCGCGGCATCAATGTCCCTAGCCCAGTGCCGTCCGGCGCGCAGCCTCAGTTTTCCAACGCCAGCTTGGTCCGCCATAGCGACGACCATCCGAGCCACGAGCTGCTCCCAGACGCGCCCGTAAAGACGGCGGCGAGGGGAAAACGGAGGAAGGCTAAGGACGAAGACGGTAAGGGTGATGATGATAGCACCGGAAGGATCACGCCGGTGGGCCGGGCGAAGAGACCCAAGACTCACGCCCACCACCATCACCAGTAAGTAACAACTCTTTATCTTCCACGCCCTTCAGCCGGTATTCATTGTAAAAAAAAAAAATAGTCACCATCACCACCATCATCATGGACCGGAAAGAACCACTTCACCCCTCCCAGCTGCGAATGGACAACTCAAGAATCTGAAAACTAGCACACCGGTACCATCTCCAACACGCAAAGACTTCACTGCTTTCACCCACCATCACCAGCCTCCCAGGTCAGTCGCGGCGCCGTCTTCGAAGCCGGCGGCACCCGGTTCGACCGTCATCCCGAAACCGAAGCAGAGGATCTCGTCTCAGGCAGTCCTCGACAGCGTCGCGGATCGGCCGCGGAAGCATCTAGGAGACGTCGTGTACCAAGTGGTTTTGAAGCCAGCCAAATTGTACTCATCTCATTCTAAATTTGGTTACTCGTCTAATCCGCGCCCGCTCCCAATGGAAGTGATCAAAGGTAACGAGAATTCGACCCTGACGGTCAAGATCCCGCGTGTGCACCTGAGCTCCCCTGCCCGCGAGGAGATCACGTCGCGTCGAGCTGTCTGGGGCACGGACGTCTACACGGACGACTCTGACGTCGTCGCGGCGTGTATACACGCCGGCTGGATTCGGGGTCAATGGGGCGAGGACGTGGATGTCGATTTGCTGGACCTGTACAAACCTCCTGCGTCGAAGAAGCATCGCGGGGCGCCTGCCGAGCAGCAGCAACATCTCGAGGTTCTGACCGCACCCCCGGCTTCCGGTCCTGCCCACGTGCCCACGGATCGCGACCTGCATGTCACGCTTCTGATCTTGCCTGCGCTCGACAAGTATAGCAGCTCAACGCGTTTCGGCATCCAGAGCCGCGAGTTCGGCGGCACGTACAATGGACGGAGGTCGATACACGACGGGATCAGCTTCATGATCTTGAGCGTGCGTTGGGTCGACGGCGCGGCTCCGCAGAGCCGACTGCGAGGCAAGGCACGCAGGGAGCGAATCCGGAAGGCGATGAGCGAGGTCAACCGAAGCCAGGTTGTGGACATTGGCGAGGGAGAAATCCTAGCCAAGCCCGTTCTGGCAAGGGACGCCAGCACCTGCAAGGAGCAGAGCGGTGTTACTGGCAAGAGGGGGGCCGGAAACGGGGATGGAAATAAGGAAAACTATCCCGTCTCGACACGTATCGTCCCTTCGCCAGGCCACCGACCTCCGGGGACGGAAACGGGGCCAGACGCGGACGGCAAGGTCAACGAGAAGAGCGGCTCAGCAGAGAGCCAGGACGTTACCATGGACAATAGCACTTCGGTCGCCACCATTAACGGCGGAGAACGGCCACACAAGCGCGGGACCGACGAGCTTACAAAGTAAGGCGAGAACTCGCGTACCTGTTCAACGATAAAACCGAGGAGTGGAGAGATTCGGGGGTAGATTTGGTATGGAGATGATTGGAAGCAGGAGGGGGGGGGGGGCACACGTAGGGCAGAGAGACAGGCAGACCGTCGCTTTACCGCCTTGTCTTGTACGCCTTTATAGCGGAGGTACATTATTGCTACCCATTTCGCCCCAATTACCTACCTCTCTGCTAAGGCATAGCGCGGAGTTCTGAGCGAGACTATAATGTATGTATATATACATATGCTACATAAACATTCATTTGACATATACCTCACGACGCACCTCACTACGTGACCAAGCAACTAAACATTTCGATATTAAAGGTCTATAATGTATGGACGTTAGGCGTACCATGCAGTCTTTAGGCGGCTCCCGTCTCCTCGACAGGCCCAGGTGTGTTAGGAGGCGTGTCTCAGTGTGGGATCAAAGCGATTCGGCACACCAGGAAGTTTGTAGACGCGTAGCCTAACGTTGCTGCCAGGAACTGGCTGCGCATTTGCCGTTAGTAAATAGATAGGATAAGTTACGGAGGTTTACGAGTCAACGTTACAAGGTGATGAATTTGTGTATAGGCATATGTCTGCGTGAGTATTATACCTCTTAGGTAGGTAGGTAGGTACCTAGGTATGTACGACGAAAACCCGAGGTATGTGACAGATAGTTACCTGTCAGGGCTCCCTCCCGCTCGCGCGTAGACATCCCGGTGGTTCCTCTCTGCAAAAGCCCACGGCTGGGGCCCGTACTCGGGGATAGGGTACGCCCTAACCCCCCCCCCCTTCCCCCCGCGGCAACCCACGACATACGGCCGGCATCCCCGACAGCGCTGCCGGCCTGTACCACACGGCTAGACAACCGCTCCTCTTCTCTCCTCTGGCCGGCGGGCTCGCGCAGCGCGTCAGAGACCCAGGTTTGCCCCCCCCCCCCCCCCCCCCCTCCTCCCCGGCGACGTAGCCGCCGGAATCGAATCGAACCGAATCGGGCGGGAAGGGGCGGGGCTCAGAAGTCGGTGACGCGCCCGTTGAAGCTGTAGTCGCCGCCGGGGCCCCAGCGCAGCGGCTCGTTCTTCGGCCCGCCGACCTCGCCGGTGCGCGGGTTGACGTCGCCGTCGAACTCGGGCGGCGCGCCCTGGCGCAGCGGTAGCGGCAGGGCAGACGAAGGCGAAGGAGCCCCGGAGCCGGGCGTCGACGTCGGCACGAACCCATCCTCGGTGCCGGCGGCGTGCTGCAGCCGCTCGAACTCGGCTTGTTGCTCGGGCGGCAGGCGCGGCGGGGCGGGCGCGGAGCGGAAGAGGTTGTTGCTGGTGCTGGTGTTGCTGTTGTCGTGGGGCGGCGAGGAGGAGGAGGAGGAAGAAGAAGAAGAAGAGTGGTGGAGAGGACGGCGCTGGATCGGGTGTCGGGGCACGGGAGCCGAGGCCGGAAGGAAGGGCAGCGCCCGAAGTGCCGCGAGGGACGGGCGCGCGAGCCGCAGAGCGCGAGATGCCATTCTCAAGGTCGCTGGAGAGCGAGCATGCTACGATGCTTCGATGCGGGTGGGCGGAGAGCGTATACCTATGATGAGGCGGTCTAGGCGGGAGAGATGTCGACGTCTTCTTCGCCCCGAGAGGAGAGGATTGTACGGATGGTAGAAGAGGGATTGCATTGCCTGCCTAGGAGGTTACCTCGTAACCTGATATTCACATTGGTGAAGGTCGTTCTTAGATAATCCTTGCTAGGTACCCGTACTGAAGTACACTCCGGTTTGTACTTAGTACAGGTACTTGGACACCCAAGGTACCTACCTCCAACCCGGCTGCGTCGGCCGAGGGAGTTTAGGTGCTTACCTAAGAACGCACGTCACGTCCACTTCCTAGATGGGCACTCTAGCAGGTAGGTTAGGTACTTACACTCTAGGTACTAAGGCCTTAGAGGTAGGTACCTAACATACGAGCAAAGAGGTATCTTAGAGGGACATCCTGAATCCTGCTGGTCCCTTGCATCAGCCGGGGGATCTGGCCAAGGTGACGAAAGCGGTATGGCGTCGCGCCTCGACGGCTAGGTAGCGCCGTAACGCCGTAACAGCGACTACCTGGAGGGGGAGGGGCTGCGATGGCGGGGCGGCGAGATTGCTACGATTGCCTAGGGTTCTCTGCCCAGGCTGATTAGGGCTAAAGGTGGTGAGTAAGAAGGGGACAGGAGACATCCATCGCCTCCGACTATCGCTTTGGGAATCGAAACATACCTACCTACAACCTCAGTCCCGTCGCAAGTCGCAGCGGCTGCAAAGCGTGTGCGAAGTGTCGACTGAGTCATCCTCGGCCGCCGTCGGCAGAGCACCGGTCGGCAAGCCTCGAAAGCGCTCCTCTGCTAGGTAACTCACCACCTCCCTAACCTGCCTTGGGTGCCTGCGTACTGCGACGGCTAGGTACCTACCTGTTGATACCGTTATTTATACTGCCGTCGAGACGAAAATCTCTTGCTTCGTCTCTGCCACGTCTTCTGCCACTTTTCTTTCTTTCCCTCCTCCCTCGTCTACCGCTGCCTTCGCCCCCTCCGCCTCCCCACCGTCTTCCTCTCCGCTCTCTGCCGGGCCCGACCCATTGGCCCCAACCCGCCGCTATGGAAGCCATAAGACAGGTGTTCCGCCGTTGCAAGGCAGAAAATCGGGTACGTTCCTTATGTCGAGAGAGTAGATGCGTCGGCGACGTGGTGTGAGATATACCTAGTAGTTCGGCCACCTCTGTCTTGCTATTCTGTCCCCAGTTCCCGGTGTAAGAGCAGCCTTCTGATGGGATCGCGCCATTCCTCTCTATCTAGGCCGCCCTGGTGGCTTATATCACTGCTGGCTATCCAGAACCCGAGGAGGCCCCCGATGTCCTACTCGGCTTGCAGAAAGGCGGCGCCGGTACGTTACAGCGAACGAGCTCGCCCCCCCCCCCCCTTCTCCCGTAGCTAGGACGTCCCCATTCCAAAAGCCGGGGGCTAACTCGACCTAGATGTCATTGAGCTCGGTATACCTTTCACGGATCCCATCGCCGACGGCCCGACTATCCAGTTGTCTAATACCGTCGCCCTTACTAAAGGCGTGACTATCGAGTCCGCCCTAGGCATGGTTCGCGCGGCGAGATCGAAAGGCTTGACCGCCCCCATCCTCTTGATGGGCTACTACAACCCGCTACTAAGTTACGGCGAGGACGCCCTCATACGGGATAGCAAGGCTGCCAGTGTCAATGGCTTCATCGTCTGCGATTTACCCCCTGAGGAGGCCGTCTCCTTTCGGAAGCTATGCAGCCGGGGTGGGCTATCCTACATCCCCCTGATTGCCCCCGCAACGTCTGACGCTCGGATGCGCGTTCTTTGCGCCCTCGCCGACTCCTTCATCTACGTCGTCTCCCGCCAGGGCGTCACCGGCGCTCTGGGCACCTTGAATACCCATCTGCCAGACCTCCTCGCGCGTGTCAAGGCGTACAGCGGCGACAAACCTACCGCCGTCGGCTTCGGCGTGTCCACGCGGGAACACTTCCAGTCGGTGGCCTCCATCGCCGATGGTGTCGTCATAGGGTCACAGATCGTCACTACACTCCGCGAAGCCGGGCCTGGAAACGGCCCCAAGGCCGCCCGAGAGTACTGCGCCTACGTAACTGGGCGGACGACAAGCCCCGAACAAGAAGCGACCCGCGAAGTGGGTATAATCGAGGCCGTCAGCGGTGCTAGGGAACCTAGCGGCGAGAAGGTGACGGTTAGCGGGGTCATTTCTGAGAGCGACGATTCGGCCTTGGTTAAGCAACTCACTACGCTTCACGGCAAGATCCCCGAGAAGTTCGGCGAGTTCGGTGGCCAGTACGTGCCCGAGGCTCTCATGGACTGCCTGTCGCAGTTGGAGGACGGGTTCGTCGCCATCAAGGACGATGCCCAGTTCTGGGAGGAGTACAGATCTTACTACCCCTGGATGGGGCGGCCTGGCCACCTGCATCTGGCCGAGCGTCTTACCGAGCATGCCGGTGGCGCCAATATCTGGCTCAAGAGAGAAGATCTAAACCACACCGGATCTCACAAGATCAATAACGCCGTGGGGCAAATTCTCCTGGCGAGGCGACTGGGCAAAACCAAGATCATCGCCGAGACCGGTGCTGGCCAACATGGTGTAGCGACGGCCACAGTCTGCGCCAAGTTCGGCATGGAATGTACCGTATTTATGGGTGCGGTAAGCTTCGAGAGCCTCTACTCCTCCAAATCTCCCCGTCTCATTGCTCACATGCCGCCACGTTCTAGGAGGATGTGCGTCGTCAAGCTTTGAACGTCTTCCGGATGCGACTACTCGGCGCCAAGGTTATCGCTGTCGAAGCGGGCACCAAGACCTTGCGCGACGCCGTAAACGAGGCGCTTCGCTACTGGGTCGTCCACCTCGAGGACACGCACTATCTTATCGGGTCCGCCATCGGGCCCCATCCTTTCCCTACCATTGTCAGGACCTTCCAATCGGTCATCGGAAACGAGACGAGAGCACAGTTCCTAGAGAAGCGCGGAAAGTTGCCCGACGCCGTCGTCGCTTGCGTAGGAGGAGGGAGCAACGCCACCGGCATGTTCTATCCCTTTTCGAACGACCTCAGCGTGAAGCTGCTGGGCGTCGAAGCGGGAGGCGACGGCATCCACACTACCCGACACGCCGCCACGCTCACGGGAGGGTCGAAGGGCGTCCTTCATGGCGTGAAGACGTACGTGCTACAGAGTGAGCACGGCCAGATCTCGGACACGCACTCCGTCTCGGCCGGGCTCGACTATCCGGGAGTGGGGCCCGAGCTCTCGTCCTGGAAGGATTCGGGGAGGGCCGAATTCATCGCCGCTACAGACGCCGAAGCCTTCACCGGCTTCCGGCTAATCAGCCAGCTGGAAGGCATCATACCGGCGCTCGAGTCGGCGCACGGCATCTACGGAGCCATAGAGCTGGCCAAGACGATGAAGAAGGACCAGGATGTGGTTGTCTGCCTCAGCGGGAGGGGAGACAAGGACGTGCAGAGCGTTGCCGACGAGCTGCCCAGGCTGGGCCCCGAGATCGGGTGGGATCTACGCTTCTAGGAGAAATAGGGCTGCCTGCCTTTCGACGACGACACATCGTATTCGATCCTCCTTGAATTCGGAGTTGGCACTAGGGTATAAAAAAAAAGGTAAACTAGATGAGAGACATATGTACGGTGCGTAGTTACCTAGGTGATATACATAGGTCTCGATTCAGATGCTCCGTATAATTTATATGGTACAATGCCCACGGCTTTGAATCGCTTTTTCGTTTTGGGATCTCGTTCATCCTATCTCAGTGTGCTATTTTTCGTCTAGACACGATGGTATATGCCTCTTCCCCCCTTTTATGTGGGCGCCAAGACTCACATGTGCTTGTCGCGAGCGGATTTTGGTTTAAGGCTTCGGGGGAGCATCGTCTTTCTTGGCCGCCGGCTCCTTGCCCTCTGCTATGGGCTCTTTCGCACCGTCGGAGGCGGCCTCGGAGGCCTTACTGGCCTCGACGACGGTCTCGGCAGCCTCAGCCTCCTCGAAAATACCGGCGAAGACGTCGGGCTCCTCGGCGGCGGGCGGCGCGGCGGGCGGCGCGGCGGCCACGACGACGTCCTCGCCGTCCTGGAGGTCGCCGATGACGAACTCGTCGCCGCGCCGGAGCATGGCGTCGACCTGGTCTCCGAGGGCGTCGGCGGAGGCGTCGGCGGGGGCGTCGGCGGGGGGGTTGTCGAGCCACTCAGCGTCGCCGTCACGGGGGGGCAGGCCGAGGGCGGCGCGCTCGCGGGCGAAACGCGCGCGCACGGCGGGGGACTGCATGACCTTCCAGCGGAGGGCCCAGCCGGCGGGGCCGAGGTCGCGGACGCGGCGGGCCTTGGGGCCGAGGAGGTATTCGTCGATGCCGCCGAGGCGGTCGACGGTGGCGAGGACGCGGGCGGTGAGGCGCGTGCGCACGAAGGCGCCCAGCGCCCGCGACCAGAGCCGCTTCGTGTGCCGGTTCGGGTGCCACCGCCGCCGCGAGTGGTTCCCGTGCGCCTCCGCCACGATGTTGCCGAACTGCACCTTCGAGCCCCCGAACAGCCCCGTGTTGCCCACCTTGTACGTGGTCGACCGCCCGTACGGGTAGTCCGGCACCTGGTCGGCTGGTACGGTTAGGTACGACGGCTTCTGGCGCGCGAGCGGGGCCGTGGTGGTGAAGCTGCGCGCGGGCGAGGGCGAGGGCGAGGTGGTGGCGCCAGCTCGTATACGGACGACGGACGCGGGGGCCGAGGAGACGAGGAGGAGGAGGAGTTGGCTCGGGGCCGGCGCGACGAGGCACTGCCACCGCGCCGGCGACAACGCCGCGGCGCGCATCGGCGGCGGCAGCATCTCGCAGGCTGGCGGGGTCGAGACTAGGCCTAGCTGCTGCTGCTGTGCGGTCGTGACATGGATTTCTCGCGGGCGGGAGAGATGGGGATGGCCGGGGGAATCGTGGCCTAATTCCGTTGCGGGAAGTAAGCGGGGGTTGTATAAGGTGTGTTCTTCTTGCTCTTCGGCTTCGTGCGGACGACGACGGGATAGAGAATTGTGCCGCGGCGAGAATTGTGACGGGCGTATGGGTAGCCAGGTCTGTGGCTTTAGGTAATCTACCTATAGGCAGGGTTGTAAAAAAAGTTTGAGTTTTTAAGTTAAGTTTTAAGTTTTTTAAGTTAAGGTAAGTTTAAGTTAGGGGTTTTTTAGCTTAAGTTAAGTTAAATTTAATTTTTTTTTTAATTAAAGTTAAGTTAAGGTTAAGTTTTTCTAAGTTTTTTCATATTAAATTTTTATAAAAAATCTATATTATATTTATTATATTTATTATATTTATTATATTTATTATATTTATTATATTTATTATATTTATTATATTTATTATATTTATTATATTTATTATATTTATTATATTTATTATATTTATTATATTTATTATATTTATTATATTTATTATATTTATTATATTTATTATCCTATCCGGAGGATAGTTATAATACGCATAACCCCCTATTATATTGATTAATTACGGGGTTAAATACCCTTGTAAATAGCCCTATAAATAACCCTATAAATAACCCTATAAATAACCTTATAAAGGGATATTATTTAAGAGAAACTCTGTTTTTACTAGCTAAAAAACGCGCTATGGGTCCCTAAAAATGCGTGTACCTAATAAAAACGGCGGAATAAATAAAGGTTTTCTTATTTAACGTATCCTTATTACCCCTTAAGATCCTTACGTATATTTACTAACGCGTTTATTTATACGTTTTTACTCCTATTTATATAATTTTTATTATTTTCCGTATCTTATAATTTATTCTTATAATCTATTCTTAGTTTAATTAAAATAAAGTCGCTTTAAGTTAAAGAATGTCGTACTTACGAAAGAATTTAAGCCATCGAGTAATTTATTAATCTACGAAATTACGCTATATCTATAAAAAATTATCTCTCTTATCGCGAAAATATACGCCGTCCTACTTAGGTTAATATTTTATATTAATAGTTTATATTCTACCGTTAATTCTATATAAGATTCCCGATCCGATCTTATGCTTAAAACGCTTTAACCGGCTTTACGATTAAATATTACTTATTATCGATTATATTTTATTACCGCGTAGCCTCGGGTATATAATTTAAGCGTTAAAGAAGTAGCTTTACGCGTAAGTAACGTATTACGATAATAAATTCGAAAATAATATAAAATAACCCGACGTAATAATGATAATCCTTTTCCTATTCCTTTACTTTCTTCGTAAATAATATAATTATAATTAATAGATTTAACGATAGCGCTAAAACTAGCGCCCCGGGGGCGACTTCCTCGAGTACTTACGCGAGAGCTAGCTCGTCGAAGCCGACCTTTACGTACGCTTACGTTAAAATAAGCGCGAGAGCTAGTTCGTCGAAGCCGACTTTTACGTACGCTTACGTTAGAACTAACGCTAGAGTTAGTTCGTCGAAGCCGACCTTTACGTACGTTTACGCTAGAATTAACGCTAGAGCTAATTCGTCGAGGCCGACCTTTACGCGCGTTTACGCTAGAATTAATACCAAAGTAAGTTTAAGTACGTCGAGGCCGACCTTTACGGCCCTTTACGCTAGAACCTCTTACGTTAAAACTAACGCGAGAATAACCGCGCCTAGGCCGACCTTTTAATTAAACCTTTTCCTTAAATACCGCTCGCTCTTAAGAACTTAATAACGTTTTTAATCGTTAAAACTCGTTTATAATTAAGCCGCTACGGTAAAAGGAAAACCTTAACGTTAACGTAATTAGCGATATCGATTACGCGATTTTAATATAGTTTTAATTAAAGCTAAAATAAGAACGACGTAAATACTATAGTCGTTACGGGAAGTATTAATTTAATATAGATCTAAATACCGCGAGTATTTATAAGCGTTATCGTAATAAAGACTAAAAAAGACGCGTAAATAAGTCCTTCTTTTTTAATATAGGTAATTATCTTAACTTTAGTATTCTTTTTTTTTAATTTATTATTAGAGCTTATAATAATCGAAAAACTACTTATTACGCGGGTTTACGTAATAATAAATATACTTATAATCCGCGGCTAATAATATAAATATCGTAACTACGTCGTATATTTTATACGTAACGTTAGTAAAGTATATAACTATCTTTTCTTTCTTCCTTAGTATTTTAATATCGTTTTATTACGCTTACGTAAATCAACGTAAAATCCCGAGTAAATAACCTAATTTCGACCTAAGTTTAAAATACGCCGGCGCGTTATCGAAATATAGCTTAAGTATTTAAAATATAATTACCCGGGTTATAAAGACTTTAAATAAAATCGCGCCGCGTTAGAAGAGCTACCTAACGACGGTAATATTTTTAAGTAGCTTAATATTTAAAACTTCGTCGATAACGGTTAAGCGTTTTAGGTTAACCTAGTTACGGAAAGCGATCTAAAAGGATTAAAGGCTTAATACGATAAATCTATTATACTAAACGTTATATTAAAGTAAATTAAAATAAAACGTTTAAAGTTAGAATTAAAAGGGGCGCTTATTTCTAAAGGTTATCCCGTTAAACTTATAAGTACTTATTATTTATCTATGCCTTTTATTCGCTAGACCCTTATTAACGAATTTATACGTTTAATTACGTTATTTTTACTAGCGTTTCCTACCTTATTTCCGCGTAAAGAAGCTAAATTTATATATCTAAAGTAACGTAAGATCGATTTCGATAATTAAATATAATACGTTATACGTTAACGCGATAATCGGTTCGCGTAATACCTTACTTTCCGCTTTATCGCGCTTAATATACTTATACGCTAATAAGCGATAATAATAAGTAAATATTTCGTAAGGAAAAAAGGCGCTTAGTAATAATAAATTACGCGGTAAAATCTCGAGTAAGCGTTAGAAAACCTTAAGAATACCGAGGCTAATACGTTATTAAAAAGTATTACGCGCGTTATAATTCATTTAAAGGATACGCGGCCTTTTTAATTTAAACGAAAACGTAAGTATGTTATTTTTACTAAGTACCTCGGGATTCTTAGCGCTTTTCTTACCTTAAGCCTTACTAATCTTTACTAACGGAGCCTTTTTTAATATATATTACGCTTTTAGGAATAACTCTCTTCCCTTAAAATCTAACGCATGCGCTTATCCCGCGAATTATTAAAAACTAATCCCTATATTACCGCGTAACATTTTTACGCTCGGAATTAACTCTTTCGTAATATCGTCTTAGTTAAGAAGTTCGGCTTATGCGATTATTAATATTAATACGAATTTTAAACGCGTAGGAGTACGTATTATTACGGGTTATTTTAATTCGAAGGTAATTCGTTACCTAATATAACTTCTTTCGAATAACGCTAAAACTATGCTCGTATTTAAAGCTACTACGCTTTTACGGTTAACCTAAAGCCGCGCCGGCGCTTAAATTAAAATAAAGATAATTCGCTCGTACTACGGCCTTTAAACGTATAGCCGTCGTTTCGTTAGCTTTCTTAGATTATTAATCGTTACTAACGCTATAAATATTCCCTTATATATTACTTCCGTATTAATAAACGTAAAACGCGAGAAGTAAAATAAAGTAATAGCGTTTTACTACCTTTAGAATGCCGATTTCTTTTCTCGCGGCCGTACCGCGTTTACGCCGAGATTATTATATAACCGTATAAAACCTAGTAATTATTTAAAGCGTAACGTAACGACGAATAATTAAATTAATATAATCGAATAATTACCTTTACTTAGTTAATTAATATCGATATTTCGCCTTATATTAGCGTAAAAGCTATTATAAATTACGTAACGAAGTATTACTTTAAAGCGGAAATTAAAACCGATAGTTATAGCGCCCTTATTAAGTAAATCCTTTTAAAGATTTCTAACGTAAATCTCCTTCTCTCTTTTATATCGAAGTTAATAAATAAATTAATCGAAGAACGAAATTACTTTACGTAAGAGGTTTACTATATATTATATAGGCTACCCTTATAAGCTAATTCGCGTATTATACGTAACGTAAATTACCGGCCCTTAACGGAATAAAACTATAGTCTCGAGCTCGGCTCTAGCGACGTTTCTAACAGGCGTAATACTTATAAGAAATATCTTTAGCGTGATTTAAAGGTACTAAAGGTTATTAAATTAAGCTTCTTTTGCTTCGTATCGATTTAGAATTTTAATAAGCCATACGTTCGCGATTAACGTCCTTTTTAACGTAACGTAAAAGAACGTATACTTAATTATTACCCTATCTACCGCGTAAATAAAGACCTTAACGAGCTAGAGTCGTTTTACCGCGTTAAGCTTATATTAAATTATCCGTATATTAACGAGGACGAGTTACTTTTAATTAACGGTACTTAATTTTTAACGCATATATTAACGTATACGCGATATTAAATAACCTATTAATACGAGGATAACTACTACGGCGACTTTCCCGGACCCGACGAAGAAAAGTTCGAGCTCCTAAAGGAAAAAGAATAGGCTTTAAACGAAAAAAACTAGGCTAAACTAACGCGTCTACTCCCGAATTAAGTACTTACGTAGGAAATATTTAACGTATTTAGGAATAAAAATATTAACGTAAATTACGATTAAGCTATATACGTAATCCGATATAAGTACCCTTACTTTTACGATTCTATCTATTAACGCGAGATAATAAGTACTACGGATACGCCGGAGTAGGAAATCGTTCCCTTAGATACCCGTAATACGCTAAATCCGGAATAAAAGCTAATTTACGATACCGTTCTCGGCTATGTATAAAGTCGTAGCTAAAACTAGCTCCTATTTTAAATCGACGGTAATAACGGTATTAGAAAATCGTATCTAATTAAGATTTTAACTTCCTACGTTCGCTAGGCTTTTACTTAGGACTCGGTAGCCCTTACTACCTTAATTAACGCTACGAATAATAACATTCGCGAAAGGACGATATATTCTTTCCTTTATTTACCCGTAAAGTATAGCTTTAAACCGCTTTCTAATAACGCTTTCGTTAAAGTATAACGACGCCTTATTAACCTTCGCTATTTAATTATCGACGAAAAGAATATATTAAGGCTACGTATACTTAGGTTTATTAACCGCCGTTTACGGTAGATATTTCCGTATAGCTCGCGGGTTTTTAATAACGTAAATATAATCTTAATCGGCGACTTCTTCTAGTTACCTTTAGTATTATTAAAGCCTATCTATATTCTTAATTCGACGTATCTTTCGGTAAACGAACTCGTTAGTTATAATACGTATAAAGCTTTTTCTAAGTCGGTATTTCTATCGGTAGTTTAACGCTAGGTAGGCGAGAACTAGGCGTCTTTTCGAAAAGCGCTAAACGAATTACGCTTAACGTAAGTCTCCGCCGAGTCGTTCTAGCTCCTATTTACGAAAGTAGCCGCGGTACTAACTAAATAAGATCGTCTCGGCTTTAAAAAAGCGGTACGTATATATTCTACGCGTAAAGAAATACTTTAGTATAATTTTAATTATTTTATAACGCTTAATTCGCTAGTTATTTAAACGTATATTATTTATTACGGCCGAGAAACGCTAAACGCGCCTAACGACCTAGCCGGTAACCTCTCTTTTAAGCTATTATTTTATATAAGCGCTCGAGTAATGCTATTACGTAATATCTCTTCCGAAATATAGCTTATAAATAACTCCTAAGGCTTTATTTATGATATAAGTTAAACGTAAGGCGCTAATCCTAAACGTAAACCGCTAATAATAGTTATAATAACTTTCGACGATTACGAAGAACCCGGGTTTAAAGATATTTAAGGAAATAAGCTACGCGATTCTCGAGAAAAAAAGGTAGTACTAATATTACGCGAGCGCTAGGAGTTCGATTATAAAGATATCTCCTATATACGAAAATAATTCCCCTTAATTATTTCATACGTAATAACCGTTTATAAAGCGTAAGGTATTACTATTCTTTACGTTATCGTTAGAATTATAAAGAAGGAATTCGCGTTAGGGTTAAATTACGTCGCTTATTTTAAGGTTACCTCGCTATAAGGCCTAATATTCGACGAGCCGTTTTATAAGAATACGGTATATAAGGAATTAATAAATAATAAGTTTCTTTTTACGTTCGTTAATATTTAAATTAATATATATTTCATAGGTATAAAAGCTAAGCTAAAAGATAAAGATCTCCGTTTACGTATATAATTATTTACTTAACCTCTATACCTATTACGATATCCTTATAAATAACGTACTCTAGCGTTGAAAATAACGAATAAAAATAACGTATATACGTTAATTCTATCGAGCGAATATAATTTATAATACTTTAATTAATCTTTATATAGCTAAACTGCGTAAAAGTAAAGAGTACGGGTATAAAAGTAACGTAAATATACCATTTTCTATATAGGAATACGTTTCTTTTGCTTTAATTACGGAGCGTCTCTTAAAGTACGCCGCTTCTTCTTAACGTATAAAGATATCGCGACTTCCTTAGTAACTAGCGCCGTACCTTCCTTTAATCGCGACTTCCTATAACGCTTCCTTATTTACGAAATAAAATAACCTATTTCTTATTATTAATTACTTTTATTATTTCCTTTCCTTTTTCCTTACGCCTCTTATTCCTTTTATAACTACGTAAGTTTAAATCTTCGTATATAACTAATTAAGCTTAAAACGAACGCTAACGATATTTCGTAGTCTTTTATTTAATAAAATAAGATTAAAGTAGTTAAAAAAAGTAAGAAATTTAATACGCGCGCGATAAATTTAACTAATTAAAGTAATATTTAAGATTTCGACTACCGAACTCGCTAACCTAGGCCTCGATTAGCTATCGGCTAGCGACGCTTACCGCGTAATTAATACTAATACTACGATAGGTAGTACTAACGGCCTAACGGCCGCCGGCGGCGGTAGCGACCTTCCCTCCTTTAGTATACCTTATAAAGTAAGTTATACTCTACGAACTTTATAGTATAAAAAAAAGTACGCGATTAAATAATAATATACGTAAGCGTTAATTTTATTATATAGAATCTACCTATAAACCGAGTCCGCTTTCCTACTAATAATAACGACGACGACGACGACGGTAGCGACGACGATAACGACGAGGAAAAAGCGTTACCCTATAAGGTATGCTTTAAACGAATTAATCGATTATAAGCGAACGCTTACGTAAAAAGAACTAGTATATAAAATAACGTAAAAAACGCGAAAAGTTACGTATACGCGATAACTAATAAGTATAAAAAATAATCGCTACTACTATTATTATAAGGGTTATTACGCTTACGCTAAGGTACCTCGGGAGGCCGAGCTAAAGCTCGCTAAATTTATAGAATTAAAAAAAGCTCTCGATTTTAAAAAATTAATAAAAGGTACGTTAATACGTAATAAAGTACGCTAACGTAGAAATTCTAATTTAAAGTAGGCTTTTAATAAAGTCTATAAAAAAACTAGAAAGGTAATCCGGAAGGCGGAAGAGCGGGTTATAAAGCAATAATAATTAAATATTAACGCTCTTTCTAGTAACGAATTATTACGAAAAATCCTACGTATATTACGAGAAAAAATTACGGGTACGTAGAAAAAAATAAAAAAGAAACGTAAAAAGAAATAATAAAGATATAAGTTTAAAGGTTTCGTAGTTTTATTAAGCATAACGCCTTTTTTTAATATAGAAATTACGTACCTACGTAATTTTAACTTTAAAAAAATTTTTCTATACTAAATTTCTTTTATGTTTTATTCTTCTTAAATTCGTTTCACTATATACGTTTTTTATCATAAATAATATACGCTCTACTTAATATAATATACGTTAACGTAAAAATTTAAACTAGTTTTAAATTTACAAAAAATAGTTTCGTATAAACTATAAGTTTTCTATATATAATTTCTTACGTTTTCTAGGTTTTCTATAATAAATAAAGTTCATAGCTTTAAAAATCGGTATTAAATAAACTAAGTATACTTTCTATATCTCTCTATCCTCCGGATGGGTTATTATTTTTAGCGTTTACGTTAAAAATAAGCCCGAATTATTCTGCGAAGCAGAATAAATCGGGCCTTATTTTATTTATTATATTTATATCACGTAGCTAGAGCTACGTGCGCGAGAGCGCGCGTAGAGAGCTATCTTATAAGTAACGGGAGGAGGAGCAAAAGGTAAAAAGGTCTTAGATCTATTTAAGAACGAACTAAAGGAATGAAAGTAACGGGAGCGTATATATTATAGTAGTACGGTAAGACATGCCCTCTTAATGCATTACGTAATATGCTACGATAGGCCTTATGCCTATATAGAGTAACCATAGCTCCTATAAGTACGGGTTATACTATACTTATCATTAAGTTTACTACCTAGCTAGATTACTATCTTTATTATTTTTACTTTAATTAAAGATTCGTTTTTATTATTAAATTCATCGTTTTCCGATTAGTATATCTATTTTAGTTATAGGCGCTTAAGTTACTTCATCGTACCGCTATGGCCGAATAAGTAACTTTTACGTTTTACCCTTTTTCTTTCCTTACCTCTTATGCCTTCGAGCTAGCGATTACTATATCTCTACGTACGGAGTCGCATAGCTACAACTGGGAAAAAACTCCACTTTTCGGTCGAACGCCCCAGTTTTATCGTCTACACATACGCCCCCAATGGGAGGAGGTATGTATGTTTAATGCAAGTCCCCGATAGCTTGATATTATGTTCGTAGTAGCTGGTATATGTACGAATAGAGTTATAGTACCGCTTTACTAGCTACCCCTTCGCTAGCTAGGTATTTTATATAGGTTTATATATAAATGATTTATCCCCGTAAAAAACCGGGAAAAATTCGGAAAAATCGGAAATTTACTTACGTAATTAATTAATTAATTAAATTAAATTAACATTTAAACCTTTTAGATTTTTTACTTAATAATATAAGAAATTATTTACTATTTAAGGTTTTTTAAAACTATATTAATAATTCGTTATATAATTTATTAATAAATTTATTAACTATATTCAGAGAAAAAAAAAGTTTAAGTTTTTAAGTTAAGTTAAGTTTTTAATTATTTAAGTTAAGTTAAGTTTAAGTTAAGTTTTAAGTTTTTTTAAGTTTTCCTAAGTTTTTTTTTTAAATTTCTATACTTTTAACGTATATTTAAAAAGATTTATTGTAAAATATGTAAAAAAAAATTTTTAATTTTTTTAATAAGTTAAGTTTTTATTTTTAGTGACTTTTTTAAGTTAAGTTAAGTTTTCATTTTTAAAAACTTAAGTTAAGTTAAGTTTCAATGAAACTTAAGTTAAGTTAAGTTTTAATGAAACTTAACTTGAAAACTTTTTTTTATAACCTTAACTATACTTTATATCGGCTTCTTAACCTATTTCTTTTACGATAATAAAGTAGGTTTATTACTTAATCCTTTATACTTTAGATAAAATAATGATTGAGATTATATAAACTTTTTTCTTTTTATTTTTCTAATTTTTATTAGATTAATTCGGTCTTAAAAACGTTAATTTTAAAAAAATTTTAAACCTCTTTATATAGAAAAATAAGATAGTTAGAAAGGTGGAATTCTTACTATAAAAATAAATACGATTTTAGTAAGTTTTAACCTATTTAAAAACGTAGTTTTCTTAAAATAATAAATTAAATAAAAACGGAAGTAAAGAATAAAAATAAGATTACTTAATACTAATTATTTTTCTATTTATAAAATAAAGTATTAAGTAATAGACTTACTTTATTACCGTAAAGAAATAGGTAAATATATCGATATATATATAATTAGTAAAGTTATTAATAAATTATATAGGAAACTATTAATATAATTTTAAAAACCCTTAAATTATATATAACTTCTTATATTAGTAAGTAGAAAGATCGAAAAATTTATATGTTAATTTAAATTAAACTAATTAATTACGTAAATAAATTTTCGATTTTTACGATTTTTTCCTGGTTTTTTATATGGATAAATCGTTTATATATAAACATATATAAAATACCTAGCTCGCGAAGGGGTAGTCTAGCTTACCTATTAGCCGACCTAACCAGAGGGTAGCTCCTTCCCTACGTATAATTAAATATTCAACCTGCACCTTCCTACCTACCACACCCTTAGGGTATACGTACCGAAAAGTGGAGTTTTTTCCCAGTTGTAGCTATGCGACTCCGTATCTACGACTAAGGTGCATAGCTAAGATAAAATACGTCGAAGCGCGGAGCGCTTCTCCAGGTTTTCGCGCCGAAAACCTAGAACCTCTCCGAAGGCTAGGGAAAAAGGAGTAAGTAGGAATCGACGCTTAATTCAACTACGAAAAAGGATTAATTAGTAATCGACTCTTGATTAAACGGAGAGAAACTGACCTGGATTGAACGAGAAACTAACCTGGATTGAACTACGAACAGGGATAAGTAATCGATTTTTAAACGGAGAGAAACTAACCTCGATTGATCTATATATAAATAGGATTAAAATAGGTAGGAAATAGGATTAAACGTATAGGTAAATAGATGAACGCGTATGCTGCGGTTTTATTAGATACATTTCTTTTAAGCGGGTCATACGAACTTTTAACTAATTAAAACGGCGTATACGAACTTTCAGCTAATAAAAACAGAGTTTCCCCTAAATGATACCCCTTTACAGGGGTATTTACAGGGTTATTTACAGGGGTATTTAACCCTACAATTAATCAGCATAGCAGGGGGTTATGCGTATTATAACTATCTTCCGGATAGGATAATAACTACATTAGATTCCTCGTTTCTCGATTAGTATAATGATACTAGTTTCATCTATCTTGGACCATCGTACGAGCTATAGTCTTCGGTAGAGTGTACTTTCGAGTAAACCTATCCGGGACTCTAGTATCGCGTACGCTCTGCTCCTCCTTAATATAGGAGCTTTTATTGCTAAGGTAAGTAACGAAGAGGCGTAACCTCTACTTGATATACCCCTTAGTTAACGGCGCGTACGCGAGCGACGTCAACTGCTCTCTTACGTAGAGTAATAGAGCTATGTACAGCGCGAAGATAAAGACGAGCCATCTACTATACATAGGGGAGCTACCTTGAAAACTAATAACAAAAGAAAAAGCTCGTTCCAGAGCTATTAGACCCCGTATCCTTCGGGGAGCTTTTCTAGGTCGCTCTCGTATATATGCGAGCCTGGGGTTAGTATGCGCCGGGTAGGTCGCTCTCGTGCGAGGCCCGGAAGGTTAATCGGTGCTAGGTAAGTCACTCTTTCGCGAATAAGCCTAGCTGGTATCGGCCCTAAGTAGGTCGCTCGTGCGAGCCCGGCAGTGTCGCCGTCCGTTGCTCTCTAAAAAATTGGGCCTCTCTCGGTAAGTTAACCTCTGTACCCTACTAAACGTTACCTAACGGCGTAGTTAATAGGTCGTAAGAGGGAATGGTTACTTAGCTCGTTAGCGAAAACGGGTGGTAGCTCTCTCACTATGCAGACCCTGCTAGTAATAGCTGAACCATCCGAAGAGGCTATGGCTCTAAGGTAGAGGCGCGGGAGGGGGGTGCTACTAGATAGCTCTAAACGGCGTAAGAGTATCCGCACTAATAGTAGTTAGCCCTCTCTTTTATTCGTTTCCTAAGGGCGAGCTATCGTCTGGTAGCTCGCCGTCGCTTACTTCCTAGGAACGAAATCGAGGGGTTGTAGGAGAGAGATTAGGCCGTTGGAGCCCTCCCGACGTGCTTTACTACCCGATTAAGTCGAGCTTTAGGACGAGCGAAAAGGGCTAAGGAGAACCCTCTAAAAGAGGGCCCGAGGGGAGGCTCTCCTACCGTACCTTGTAAGCCGTCGACTAGCTTAGGTAAAACCGGTTAGGAGTTTTAGTCGTATTTTCCCGAGAGTAATGCTTCCTATTTAATCGCTTTTAGGGACTTAGAGAACCCCGGGAGTAACTTCTTTAGGGGGTAGTCGATCTATAATCGGGGTTTAATCGAACCCGTACGAAAGTTATTATTAACTAGTAAATACTGCCGTTAATTTACGGACGGGTTACCTAAAACCCGGGAGTAACTCCCTCTAGAGGTAGTCGATCTACGATCCGAGAGCTAATTACGCCTTCTTTAGAAAGTACGTCTTGACCCGCGAACGCTGCTAATTAACGAACGATATACGTAAAAACCCAGGAGCGACTAAGGGCTTTACTCGGGATAGTCGATTTACGATCAGGGGCTAATTAACCCTTCGAAGGTACGACTCGACTTATAAACGCCGCTAATTAACGGACGGTTTACGTATCTAGCGAGCTACTAGGTAGGTATACGCTCCTAGTACTCGCCTTTTCGCCGCGGGTAGCTTAATTAAAAGCTCGCGGCGTTAATTAATACCCCTAGCTCCCTTTCCTTACCCCCTCGAGCTACTTTCGATAATAGAGGGAGGAACCCGAAACAGGAGGCAGTACTTTAGGGAGCTAGAGGTTTTGCCGTATAGTAAGAGACTACTACGGCGGCGGAGAGAGCGAGAGCCGATCGCTCCCTAGAGCTCTTCCCGGAGAAACCGATTCCTTATTATTAATCTGATACGTAGATCGGGAGAGCTACGTGGGCACTGAGGTTGCTTCTTAGGAGCAACGGAAGGTGGGAAGAAGAAGGTGAATTGACTAACTATCTAAGAAGGAAGGAGATGAACAAAGGAGATGCGAGCTACCTATATATAGACGATAGGGAGCTGGGAGCTATGTTAGGTAAGCGAGCAACTAGAGAAGGAGTGGGGAGCCATGTATAGGTGGCTCTCTACGTGACATAATCTTATTCCTTGACGAGCTATCTCCCCTAGAATCTCCGTTCTTTAACGTCGGATTAACCCCTTAATGCGAGCTAAATCCCGTATAGAACGAGTTAAGGCCGTAGCTAGTTAGTCGGGGGCGAGGCCGAAACGGGGTTACTTATTAAAACGACTACCCCTCTCGCCGAGACGCTAGTCGGCCAGAGAAAAGGAGAAAGAGAAAAGGAGAAACCGAGGGATTTCCTAGCTGCCTCCCGCCGTCTACCTTACTACCCGAATAAGTCGAGCTCTAGGGCGAGCGACGAGAGAAGACATCGAAAGCTAGGAGAGAAGGAAACGAAGCTCGGAGAAACGAGATATCGAAGAGCTCTAAAGGTTCGCGCGCGCCTTACGGCTCCTTAGAAGGAAATAAAGGTCCTTGGAACGCTAACCGGGCTTATAACTATTACGTAGCTAGAGCTACGTACGCGAGAGCGCGCGTAGAGAGCTATCTTACGAGCAATAGGAAGAGGAGCAAAAGGTAAAAAGGTCCTAGATCTATCTAAGAACGAACTAAAGGAATAAAAGTAACGGGAGCGTATATATAGGAGCTCCTATTGCTAAGGTAAGTAACGAAGAAGCGTAACCTCTACGTAACAATTTATTATATTTATTATATTTATATTACGTAGCTAGTAAGAACTACGTATAGCTTATTAGGTTACGCGTAAAGAAAGTAATAAAATACGAGTAAGAAGGTATATATTAATTAACTAAAAAGAAGGAAATCTACTAAAGAGTATGGAGTAATCTATAGGTATATATGGAAGTACTTGACTAGTTTAAACTAGGTAGTTCTTACTGGGAGCGCATACCTACGTAATATACCCATTAGTTAAACTTACAATAGTAAGGTTAACTATAGTCCTTTACTCGTGATAGTAATCTAAGGGGTTACTCCTTAGTTTCGCTATGCCTTCTAAGGTTAATCGATTACTAAGTACCCTAACTCGGGCTCTCTTAAATCCCTTTATCCGTATTATAGTAGTATAGTAAGATATACCCTCTTAATGCATTACGTAATACGCTACGATAGGCCTTATACTATAGTGGTATGGTAAGACATGCCCTCTTAATATATTACGTAATACGTTACAATAGGCCTTATGTCTATATAGAGTAACTATAGCTCTCGTAAGTACGGGTTATGCTATGCTTATCATGGAGTTTATTACCTAGTTAGATTATTATCTTTATTATTTTTACCTTAATTAAAGATTCGTTTTTATTATTAGATTCGTCGTTTTCCGATTAGTATATCTATCTTAGTTATAGGCGCTTAAGTTACTTCGTCGTACCGCTATAGCCGAATAAGTGACTTTTACGTTTTACTCCTTTTCTTTCTTTACCTCTTATATCTTCGGGCTAGCGACTACTATATCTCTACGACTAAAGGATATAGCTAACATATGATAACTACATTAGATTCCTCGTCTCTCGATTAGTATAATAATATTAATTTCATCTATTTTGGACTATCGTACGAGCTATAGTTATCGATAGAGTATACTTTCGAGTGAACCTATCCGGGCCTTTAGCATCGCGTACGCGCTGCTCCTCCTTAGTAGTTAGGAAACGGAGTAAATCGCTATTAGGCCCCGAAGTAATAAAGATTAAACTATTAATAAAGACCTTGAGAGTCGATATTAATTCTCCGTCCCTATATCCGCCTGAAGAAAAGGAAGACGACGATAAAACTCCTACTTAGCTATTGAACAAGAGCAGCGTAGGCACGCTGTGATGGAGGCACGAAAAGGACTGCCCAACTACCAACAACTAGCCCAGTGCCGATCAATCAAGATGACAGCTGTAAACAGCTGTAATCGGTTGATCGGCTAGCTGAAAACGGCAGCTAGGAAAGGAAAAGACTAGAAAAGGGTAAAGGAGGATGGCTAGAAAGGCATAGCAAGAAACGAGTGAATAGCTATAAGGCCGTGATGGCTATGATAGCTACAGGTCTAAGTCTAACTAATGAAAATATAAGTACGCGACTCATATAAATAGATATCGAAAAGGCTACGTGGCCTAGATCCACCACACCACTACACTATCCCTTACCCGTAGCTCTATACTTATTCCGTTAATTCCTATGGCATTATTTTAAAATAATAATAACAGGGCCTCTAGTAATTAAAATATAGCAGTAGTTACCCCGATTATCGTAATACTAGCTATGAAATTCCTAAACCTTACCGATTACCCTAGACTTAAGTTTAATAAACGTAACGTAACTTAATAATTAAAAAAGGTAAATCGATTATTTAACCGTTACCGTATAAATAACGACGATACAATTAAAGAAATCGGCGAATAAATTACAACTAAGATTATTAGGGAACATATTAAACAGGAGCAGCGTGGGCACGCTGACGGAGGCACGAAAAGGGCTACCCAACTGCCAACAACTAGCCCAGTGCCGATCAACCTAAGATCATAGCTATAAACAGCTGTAATCGTTGATCGGCCAGCTAAAAACGGCAGATGGGAAAGGAAACTAGAAAAGGGCAACGAGGATGGCTAGAAAGGCATGGCAAGAAACGAGTGAATAGCTATAGGCTGTAATGTCTATAGGTCTAAGTCTAACTGATGAAAATATGAGTACGCGACTTATATAAATAGACATCGAAAAGGCTACGTGGCCTAGATCTACCGTACTATTATAGCCTCCTTAGTTTAATTAATCCGTAAGGAGTAATTGAACTTCTAATAATAATAGGTACGGTGGCTCTCGTTTCTATTGAATTAACTATTAATTAACCTGATCCCGATTAACCCTGATTAATTAAAAGCTAGCTAGTTGAATTAAAGGCTAATAAGATAAGTTAGGAAGAAATAAGGCTTTAACTGGGAGCGATTGTAATAGTAATAAGTAGGTGGTGGGGTGGGTAACTAACTGCAGCCGTACCTAATCCTAAACCTGATTCCTGATTAATCCCGAACCTATTTAATCGCTGTTAACTAGGAGCTAAGCTAGTTTAATAAACGATTAATAGGAAATAATAGAAAAGATTTAATAATAAGAATAACTAGGCTAGCGGAGCTATAACCTATAAGCTAACCTAATTAACCTATTCCTAATTAACCCTAATTAACTAGGAGCGAGCCAGGTCCATTAGGGCTACTAAGAAATAATGGGGATTAATCGGAAAATAGGAACTGTAACGGGGTAGGTAAAATAAGCGTAGCTCCCGAAAGAAACAAAGAAATAATTCTATACGATATAACGTAATCTCCGTCCTTCTCGTTTATGGCTATCTTTTGCCGATCCTTTTAATTAATCCTGATCCTATAAACTAACTGATATATCTTATTTATGCCCGATTATTTCCGTTTCTGATTCGTATCTAACTATTATTCGTCCGGTAGCATCTACCGAGCTTCCCTTAACCCTCGATCCCTCTCCTATACGTGGTTCTAGGGGCTCTCTAGGCTCTTCCTACTAACTATATATCGGTAAGGGCGATAAGAGGGGTCTCCGGGCATTAACCTATAACTCGTTTCTTTCCTATAGCTATTTCTAGGCTTTTTTATTTAATATTTTATTTAATTCGTATATCGCGGTATCGTTTATAGGTTTATCGCGCTAATCGGTAGGTCCCGATTAGGTTCGTAGGTATAAGGTATGTCGGTATCTTCGTATAGTAATTAAGGGCATCGTAGTACCTTATCGGTTAGGGAGGAGAAACCTCCCTAGGTACCGTAACTAGCTAGTAGGAATAAAATAAAGGCGATCAGAGCTATCGGTAAGCCTCTTATAATTAAAATAAACTAATCGGTAAAGAACGGATGCCTTTAAGCGCGTGCGAGGTTGTTATAAAAAGGGGTAGTAGCGGTAACGGTATTAGGTTAAGTAAGAGAAAAACTACTATCTAGGTACTATTAAAAACGAAGGCGAAACCGGGTAAAAACGGGTATAGCTTCTTTAAAAGAAATAACTAAGAAACGAGAATAGGGATTCCTATTAATCGGCGAACGAGCTTTTAGGTAAGCTAATTAAAAGCTGATTAAAAGCTAATGGGAGGGCGTGGTTGTTAATAGTCGCTATGGTTATCTGCCCTTTCTATTGATCCTAACCTGACCTAAAAAGCTAAGGCTAAAGCTACGAAAATGGCTCTGGAGCTACGAAAATAGCTCCTAATTAACTAAAAAACAAGGAATCTCTTGGCCGTCGTATCCTGAACCTATTAACTGTAAAAACGGTCGATTAAAAGGTTACTTCTAAGACTGAGGTAAGGTTACGGCTCGAGCTACTAGGTGGTCGCTACTGAACAGGAGTAGCGTAGGTACGCTATAATAGAGGCACGAAACGGCTACCTAACTGCTAACAACTGGCCCAGTACCGATCAACTAAAGATTACAGCTATAAACAGCTGTAATCGGTTAATCGGCTAGCTAAAAACGGCAGCTGGGAAAGGGGAGACTAGAAAAGGGTAACGAGGATAGCTAGAAAAGCATGGCAAGAAACGAGTAAATAGCTATAGGCTGTGACGTCTATAGGTCTAAGTCTGACTAATGAAAATATGAGTGCGCGACCCATATAAATAGACATCGAAAAGGCTACGTGACCTAGATCCACCGCACTACTACAATATAAACGACGTTATAAAGGATTAAACGATCTCAAGAGTTATGGTTATAACTCTAAAGTATCGTTTTAGGATTACTAATAAACTAAGCTAAGTTAATATTAAACGAAAACTCGTAGCATTAAAACGAAGTAACGTAATTTACGATCTTAAGATAATATTTACTTATTTTATAAATTATAAATGTCTTTTTAAGCTCGTAAACGACGACGGAAAGCTTCCTTAAAAGGTAGGACGCCTAACCGATAAATTCCTAATGTCTTTAATTATAAAGTTGTATAAGACGGGAGATTATAATTATAATAAGATCGGAGATATCGATTACCGGATTTTTTATACTTAGCTTTATAAGTAAGCGGAACGTTTTATAGTAATATAAATTACCGATAAGACTTAAGCCGAAGAACGTCGATAGTAAAAAACGGTAACTTTCGAAGAACCTGAGAAGCCTATAATATAAATAATTTAACGATTAACGACTCCTAGCTTCTAAATGCCTCTACTACCGCCTCCTTCGTAGTCTAAATCCTTTTACGGTTACCTAAGTATTAGTTAGGAAGTTAATATATAGGCCCTTAACGACCGACTTAACGCTTTAAAGATAAAAATAACTTTGTAGAACTATCTTTAGGAGAGTAGCTTTAATAAGCCTAAGGGTACGTACGGCGCCGATTAATAATATTAATAGGAAAACCTGTTTTTAATAAACGCGGTTCGGAACTTAAGTCTTTATAACCTATAAATTAACGGAAGGACATCAATAAGTTTTAAACGTAGTATTATGCTAGATTACTAGTAAAATATTACTAACTTAGTCGAGTAATTATAAGGAATTCGAATATTAGTTTTACGGTACTTTTGATCGGCTTTATAACTATATCCGTTACCTGCTATTAACGGATATAACGTAGAATCGGTTCTGCTATAGGAACGGAAAGCGATTATATTACTTCGAGAACGGAAACCTAAATAAGTTAATATTAATATTAATCCTAGGATCGATTATTATCTAAGTTAAGCGTAAAGAAGAACTGATTACTTATTATATTTTATTTTACGTATATTAAAGTAAGGAATTTCTAGAGTAAGTACGTAAGATAGTATATTATTACTTAACTAGGAAGCTAAAGCTTATATCCCTTAACTTACGATACTTTAAAAACGAGGAAGTAGTATTAAACTAGGAAGAGGTACCTAGAGCTATATCGGAGATTAACGTTATTTAAATAGTCGAGCGTAAATATAACTACGAACTATACGAAACTAAGATCTTAAGCTATAGTTAAACGAAAGGTCTTATCGACGACGAAGGTATCTATTATTATAAGGGTATTATTAAAACGAATCTAATCGAAGTTAACGTAATTAAGCGAGATAGAGGTTCTAACGGCAAGTATATCGAGAAAGAAGTACCCAATTAAGAGGATATAGAAGTCCTATCGTTATAACCGAGGCGTAGACTAGTTAAAGCCAGAAAGAACGCTACTTTAAATATGAACGATTAAGCTAAGAAAACGAAAACTATCGACGAATTATCAAAAGAGTTTTAATTAGAAAAGATTAATAAGAATAATAGGAAACGTTGCGAGGTTTCGTAAAATAATTTAATTAAATTTATATCTGAGTTTTCAGAATAAGTAATTAAGTATCTTACGACGTACGTTATATAGATTAATAAAGGTTAGCCTAAGGTTATTAAGATTATAAAGAAATAGGTATAAAAGGATCAGGAAAAAAGTATTAAAATACCTAGCGTACCGTAAACTACCGCCTCGTTTATTAACCCTTTGAGTAAAATATCGGCGAATTTTATTATCGCGAAGGATATTAGGAATTATATCCGGCCTTTCCTTAAGCTAATAATTAATGTAGGACCTAACGGGAATGAAGCTTTCGTATCTACGGTAATCGATGTAGGGACGTAGTTTAATATAATCGTAAAAAGTTACGTAAAGAAGTATCGTCTCCTTATAATTAGTACTAAGGCGATATAACGAGGTTTTAGATCCTCTATAGAGACCTTATACGTAAGGATAATCGACGGTTCTATCTAGCTCGCCGATTATTACTTCCGCTTACCGATTTACGTCGTTAAAGATAAGTTCGTTAATTATCCCTTATTACTTGGTATAAACTTTATCTTCTAATTGTATATAAAATTCGAATTTGACGGAAGTACCTTTATAAGAACCGTTAACTTTATCTCGGCCTGAATAATGGTTCCTTTCGTTATTAACGCAAGAAATAATACGTTACTAAGTCTTATATTCGGCGATTAAGAAAACTAGATACTATTAATACCTTAGGCCGCTTTAATAACATATATAAGCCTAAAAACGCGTTCTTAATTAAATACTTAGAAGCCGACGTTAGCCTTTAAGCTAAAATTAACTATATCTACTTTTATAACGACGATACGGAGGTAGTACCTATCTTTAAAGCTAAAGATTCATTAATCCTCGAACTCGGTTTCGATGAGGGAGGTAAAGCAATCGCTAAATTAAGCCACGAAGAACTTCTTTACGTTTTTAATAAAGCCGTTACGAAGGTAATTCGATATACGACGTAGGAATCGAAATAATATAAACGAGACCTAACCTTTATTTCGAAATTAGCTTACTAAGCTAAACGTACGTTTTTAATTAATACTATATATAAACTTAAGTCGCGTAAAGTTTAACCCGTAGATAACGTATCGTTAGATGACTAGATACCGCTAGGAATACTAGATTAAAAAGATTAAGTATTAAGGAGGAGCAGAGCGTACGTGATACTAAAGGCCCGGATAGGTTTACTCGAAAGTATATTCTATCGAAGAGTATAATACGTACGATAGTCTAAGATAGATAAAATTAATACCGCTATACTAATCGAGAGATAAGGAATCTAATGTAGTTATTATATCTTAGCTATGCCCCTTGGTTATAGAGATATAGTAGTCGCTAGCCCGAAGGTATAAGAGGTAAGGGGAGAAAAGGAATAAAATGCAAAAGTTACTTATTCGGTTATAATAGTACGACGAAGTAACTTAAGCGCCTATAACTAAGATAAATATATTAACCGAAAAACGACGAATCTAATAATAAAAACAAATCTTTAATTAAGGTAAAAATAATAAAAATAGTAATCTAGTTCGGCAGTAAATTCGATAATAAGTATAGTATAGCCCGTACTTACCGGAGCTATGGTTACTTTATATAGGTATAAGGCTTGTCGTAATGTATTACGTAATATATTAAGAAGGTATATCCTATCGTATTACTATAGCCTCCTTAGTTTAATTATATCGTAAGGAATAATTAAATTAAAAAGGGTAGTACGGTATATCCCGATTAATATCTTCCCTTAAAAACTACCGCGAAACTTTATTCTACCTACCGTTATTTAATTATTAAGGCAGCGCCTTTAGCTTATCGTTTAATATAACGAAGGGATTCCTTTATTATTTTATAGCTAACTTAGCCCGGTTTACCCTTACCGATCTAGCCCGATCGACGTATTCTTTCTTTATTTCGGTTACCTTCTTTTTAATCTCGGTTTAGCCTTTCTAGTTAAAGGGATAGTAGGAGAGCGGACGCGTCTTAAGGGTCGATTAGGTATTTCCCCTCTATCTATACGGTATAGAGGTTTCCCTAGATTAGAAAGCTTTAATCCTTATTAGGCCGGGGAAGAAAAGGAAACGGGTCGTAACCTTAACGAGGTTATCGTAACGGAGGTTTATATCCGTTAATACGAAGAAGTAAGAGAAATTAGGTACTAAGGCTATAAAGGAACGGCGGACCTCCGCTTATGCGATCGAGCGAACGAACGATTTACGGCTAAGGGGCTCGCCGATCGGCGTACTTTAAGCGGATGTTATAGCGTTAATAAGGTCGATTCGCTTTTAATAATTTACAGCTTACCGGAAACGCTTAACGATACTAACTCCTCCCTTTAAAACCCGAACGCTATAGAATTACTTTACTACCTCGGCGTACTTCCTTATTATATTAAGGGGGTTAAGTCCTTCATTTTCTTAGGCTTAATAAGCAACTTCGATCGGTCGTTTAAATATAAGATACGGTAGAATATCGCTTTAAAAACTATAACTATAGTTATTTTATTAGTTTACTAACGCGACGTAATAAGTAGATTAAGAAGTTATCGTAAGCTTGAAATTACCGTTTTCCTAGGTTCGTCGTAACTAGCCGAGCGCGTACGCTACCTAATCGAAGGCGCCGTTCCTAACTATATTAAAGCTAAATAATCTTCAGGGCTTAGGAAGGTAAAGCGCTACGGCGAAGTAAGCTTAGGAGAACTCCTCGAGATCGATAATAATTCGTTCGAAATTTACTAGATCCGTATAGATTATAAAAACTAAAGCAGAGGTAGGGTTATCGAGGAAGTATTAGCGCGTTAAGAAGTTAAACGATCCTATCGATTAATAGCTTATCGTTTAGTACGGGTTTACTTCGAAGGCCGCCTTTTTACCTTCGAGGTCGTAACTTATTATAGTATAGAAAGCGCGGATATTTTCGTTAATAAGGTAAGCGTAACGGACAAGGTATACGAAAGAATTAGCTAAGGTTACTTTCGTTTATTCTTATTATTAATAATTTATAATTCGGGATCGATTAACGAATAGCCGGAAGGCCTAAGTTATATCGGATCTTAACTCGATCGGGCCCTTTTCCGAATCATAGTTATTTATAATATTAAGCTAATACTTCTTTATATTACTTTAGTTATCTTTATTACTATAAATCTCCCGTAGGAATTCTATTAAGTCGGTTAAATCGGCGCGACGTACGTCTCTATAAACGGAAGGAAGAAAGAAGGAGAGGGAAACGCCGGCGGAGCGAGGGAAAGATATCGTAAAAAATAAAAAAAAGAATTAAGGAAAGGAGAAAAAAAATAATAAGTTAAAGGTAAAAATAAGAATTTAAATTAATAATAAGAAAGGCAGGCTAAAGATTAATAAGAATATAATAATTATAAGGGGAGGGTTTTCGAAATGGGATACCTAAAGAGGAAAAAGAGAAGGAGGAAGAGAAACGTATTAACGATATAATTAAATATTTCTTTACGGCTAACCTTTTAGGAAAGCGCGTTTTTCCGTATACGTATTGTAGTGGTGCGGTGGATCTAGGCCACGTAGCCTTTTCGATGTCTATTTATATGGGTCGCGCACTTATATTTTCATTAGTTAGACTTAGACCAATAGCTATCACGACCTATAGCTATTCACTCATTTCTTACCATGCCTTTCTAGCCATCCTCGATTGCCCTTTTCTAGTCCCCTTCCTCTTTTCCTTTCCTAGCTGCCGTTTTTAGCTGGCCGATTAACCGATTATAGCTATTTATAGCTATAATTTTAGTTAATCGGCACTAGGCTAGTTATTAGTAGTTAGGCAGTCCTTGTTTCGTACCTCTATTATAGCGTACCTACGCTGCTCTTATTTAATGGCGACTACCTAGTAGCTCGCCCTTACCTTAGCCTTAGGAGCGACCTTTTAATCGACTGTTTTTATAGTTAATAGGTTTAGGATACGACGATTAGGAGATTCCCTGTTTTTTAGTTAATTATAAGCTATTTTCGTAGCTCCAGAGCCGTTTTCGTAGCTTTCAGCCTCAGCTTTTTAGGTTAGGATTAACGAGAGGGCAGATAACTATAGCGACTATCAATAACCACGCCCTTCCATTAGCTTTTGATTAGCTTAACTAAAAGCTCGTTTACCGATTAGTGGATCTATCTTATCCTCGTTTCTTAATTATTTCTTTCAAAGGAGCTATGCCCGTTTTTACCCGGTTTCGCCTTCGTTTTTAACAGTACCTAGATAGCAGTTTTTCTCTTAGTTGATTTAACTCCGTTACCGCTACTACCTCCTTTTTATAATAACCTCGTACGCGCTTAAAGGCATCCGTTCGTTATTAATTAGTTTATTTTAATTATAAGAGGCTTGCCGATAGCTCCGATCGCCCTTGTTTTATCCCTGCTAGCCTATTACGGCACCTGGGGAGGTTTCTCCTCCCTAACCGATAGGTACCACGATGCCCTTAATTACCAAGAAGATACCGATATACCTTATACCTACGCCATAAGCCTAATCGGGGACGTACCGATTAGGATCAAAAACCTATATAGACGATATCGCGATAAGAAATAGATAAGATATTGAATAAGATAGCCTAGAAATAGTTACAGGATAGGAACGGTTATAGTAATGCATAGAGACCCCTCTTGTCGCCCTTACCGATATGTAGTTAGTAGGAAGAGCCTAGAGAGCCCCTAGAACCACGTATAGGGGAGGGATCGAGGGTTAAGGGAAGCCCGGTAGATGCTGCCAGACGAATAATAGTTAGAAACGAGTCATAGTCGGGCATGAATAGGATATATTAGTTAGTTTATAGGATTAGGATTAGTTAAAAGGATCGGTAAAAGATAGCCATGGACGAGAAGGACAGGATTACGTTATATCGTATGAGATTATTTCTTTATTTCTTACGAGAGCTACGCTTGTTTTACCTGCCCCGTTATAGTTTACCTATTTCTTAACTGTTAATGCCTATTATTTCTTGGTGGCCTTTAATGGAACTAGCTTGCTCCTAGTGTAGTGGTGCGGTGGATCTAGGCCACGTAGCCTTTTCGATGTGTATTTATATGGGTCGCGCACTCATATTTTCATCAGTCAGACTTAGACCTGTAGACATCACAGCCTACAGCTATTCACTCGTTTCTTGCCATGCCTTTCTAGCCATCCTCGATTGCCCTTTTCTAGTCCCCTTCCTCTTTCCCTTTCCCAGCTGCCGTTTTCAGCTGGCCGATCAACCGATTACAGCTGTTTACAGCTGTAATCTTAGTTGATCGGCACTGGGCCAGTTGTTAGCAGTTGGGCAGTCCTTGTTTCGTGCCTCCGTCAGCGTGCCCACGCTGCTCCTGTTCACTAGTTAATTAGGATTAATTAGAAATAGGTCGATTAGGTTAGCTTACACGTTTATAGCTCCGCCAGCCTAGTTGTTCTTGTTATTAGATCTTTTCTATTATTTTATATTAATTGTTAATTAAACTAGCTAGCTCCTAGTTAGCAGCGATTGAACAGGTTCAGGATTAATTAGGATCAAGCACAGTCAGGCACGGTTGCAGTTACCCACCCTACCACCCACTTATTACTATTGCAATCGCTCTCAGTTAATAACCTATTCCCTAACTTATCCTATTAGCCTTTAATTAAACTAACTAGCTTTCAGTTAATCAGGGTTAATCGGGATTAGGTTAATCAGGCTTAACAGGAAACGAGAGCTACCGTACCTATTACTATTAAGAGTTTAACTACTTCTTATGGATTAATTAAACTAGGGAGGCTGTAGTAGTGCGGTAGATCTAGGCCACGTAGCCTTTTCGATGTCTATTTATATAGGTCACGTACTTATATTTTCATTAGTTAGACTTAGACCTATAGCTATCACGACCTACAGCTATTTACTCGTTTCTTGCCATGCCTTTCTAGCCATCCTCGATTGCTCTTTTCTAGTCCCCTTCCTCTTTCCCTTTCCCAGCTGCCGTTTTCAGCTGGCCGATCAACCGATTACAGCTGTTTACAGCTGTAATCTTAGTTGATCGGCACTGGGCTAGTTGTTGGCAGTTGGGCAGTTCTTGTTTCGTGCCTCCGTCAGCGTGCCCACGCTGCTTCTGTTCAGTATAGAGTTATAATAAAAGATACGTTAGCTTATAGCTTTCTATTATATGCTCTTAATAAAGTAATAAATACGTACGTTCGTAGACTCGTAATTAAACATAAGTTAAGGTAGGTACTATCGAGGCTTTCTTAAGTACGGTACTTACGACCTAGGTAACGTATTCGACTCTCTCGTTCTCGTCCAACCTTCCCTCTTATTTCTCGTTATTTTATAGTTCTGATCTATTTCCTCTCTTCCTTTCCTTAGGTTCTCTATCTTCGTTTTAATTTATTTTTCGATTTTTCTTAATTCTAGATTTATAATTTCGTCGTTTCTCTCTTCCTCTCTTACATATATATATATAATAAACCCTACCCTCTAGAAGGAACTCTTAAAACTAAACCAAGCGTCCGTCCTTAAGCTATTCGGGTAACTTAAGGCTACGGAAATTACCGACGAAAAGATCGCCGGGGCTTCCTAAAAGACTAAGGACGATAAAAAAAAGGCCGTAACGTATTAACGGATTAAATCGATACCGCCGCCGGTAAAGCTAATAAATAAATAACCTAACGAATCCTTCCGCCGGTTACCTTTTACCGAGAAATTTTAGGACGTTAATCGGCTAATCCCTAAGCCTTAGTAAATACCGTATATCCCGTACTCTCGTTCCCTAGATTAAAACCCGAAAATAATTATCAGCCGGTAGCTTCGAAGCATCGAAGGGATTCGGATAATAAACTAATAACGCTAGATATATAGCTCTTAATATTAATAAGATTTATTAATTAAAGGCTAAATTAATTAATAATAAAATAATTCGTAACGTTTAGTTTTATTTTCTAGGTAGGCCGGCGGTCGATTAATATATCGTATAGGAGATCCTAAGTAAGGATTTTTAGGAGGTTACTTACCTTTAAAGCTATATTATATTCCTCGCCCGCTACGTTTAATCTTTCCGTCGTCGGACGTTATTTATAAGGATTAATAATAAGAACCCGGTTAACGAATATTTCCGTCGATTAGCGACGGATTCTCGTTACGTCGTTAGTTTATTTATTTAATAATATAAAGTACCTAATAAGGTATCCTATTAATACTACGAACGCCGGCTCGCTTCTTCCGATACTGCTAAATACGCGGGTATATAGCCGTTCTTTTCCTACCGATCCCTAGCCCCCGATCGTATCTTTAGGTATTTCTACGGCGTTTATTTCTTCTCTATTAACGGAATACGTTATAAATTTCAGGATAAGCGGTTTACCTACCTACGGACGAGGGTAGATCGTAATCCCCCTTTAGTAAAGGATTTAAACTTAGCCGTATACCTACTTATGATACGGGTAACGAGGAACGAGTTACTAGTTATAATAAACTCGAAAATCGCTACGTTCCGGAGGTCGGAAAGTAAGTAAGTTTTTAGTTTTCTTAATAATTAATAAGTAAGGAATAAAGTAAAGGAATTAAAAGGAAAAGAGAAGTATTAATCGGCGGGTATATATTACTTCTAGCTTATTTTTAAATGCGTATTCCTTTTCTTTTCTTTTTCTTTTATTATTATTAATATAAATTACTTTCCTTACTTTCCCTTTAAATATTAAAATATACCTATATTAAAATATAATAATTTCGTAACATTAGGATATTAATATCTCGGATTTCTAACGATAAACGTAAAGAATAACTTATCTAAGTATAAGAACGCGTTAATCGGCGTTAATGATTTATAGAAACATACTTTCTTTTAAGGTAAGAAATAAGGAAGGGCGTATTTATTAGTATCATAATTTAAGGTATTAATTTCGTATATGGACTATCGGTTTAATAACCATATAGGAATAACTTCTTTCCTCCCTTACTTAGGAAAGCGACTATATATTAAGCTCTTAGATTCTATTACTCTTCGATCGATATAGGTAGGTCGTTTTACGGTACTATAGCTTTATCGTTTTATAATAAGAGGGTTATTTATTAAATCGGATCGATTTTCTTAATCCGGGTTTATCGTTAGGTATAACTTTATATCCTTTAAGCTTCTTATTTAATATTTCTATTATAATTCGCGCCTTATCGTTCGGGGTTAACCATTCTTCTTCTTTATCGTTAATTACCGAAGGTATAAGCTTTAAGCCTTCTTTAGCTTAAGGGTCGTTAGTAATCGTCGATTCCTAGTCCTTATATTTAATTAGTAATAAGCGTATACTTTATTCGTTCTCCTCCGGGTTTTTTAGTTCTTAAAACCCGTTAATATCTTAAATAAATTTCCGTAGTTTATAACCTAAAACCGGATATAATAACGTAATTCTATCCGGTTCTTTAAGCTTATAACGACTATAGCTTAAATCTTTAGCGATTAAGTACGGTCCCTTCTAATAGTACTTTAGTTTTACGGCTATCGACTTATTTATATATCGTAACGTATCGTATAATAATACGAGGTCGTCAGTTTTTAGAGGCTCTTTTCGTATTTAGTAAGCGTTCTTTTCGTCCTAATACCGGGTAGCTTTTATATATTTAACCGCTAAAACCTTAACTACGGTTAATATATCTTTCTAACGTCTCTCGATTAATCGTATACGTATAACTAAAAGCGATTCTCGGTCCGGGATATTCTTTTAGTTTATAATACGTTAGGTCGGAATAACGGTTTCTATCGGAATAATAGCCTTACGTTTATATATTAATTCGTATAGCGATATTCCGTATAATTATATCGAAGTCTTATCTACTTATATAATTATACCTAATAAGTTTATTTACTTTTAATTACTACTATTTATATCTTTTATAAGGCCTTCGCGAATTACTATATATCTAACCTCGATTACGCCTTAGGATTATAGGAAATAAGTAATACTAACTTTAACTCTAATACCGACTAACTTTATTACTTTACGAACCTCCTTTTTATTTTCGGAACCGCTATTATACTTAATTATAAGGGGTACGCCGTACTATAAGAATATTTACTCCTAAAGAAACTTAGCGATCGTTTTAGAATCTATCTTTCTAATGGCTCGGGCTTCGAGAAAATCGGATAATTCGTTTCGTACTTCGATTATTATAATAAATCCGTTATCTATTAATATATATTATACGTTTATTACCTAATAAATAAGAATGTTAATTAGCTTATTATATAAGGCGGGGTCGACTTTCTAGGTATTATTTCCGTTTTAATATCTAGGATACGATTTAACCTCTCGGGCGACGTATTCGAATATACCACGCTAGTAATATAGTTTAACTATCCGATCGTAGGTCGAAATACGTCTCTTATAACTAAAATCCTCGTAGTAATCCTTAACTATAGCTTTACGTAGTTTCTCTTAATCGATAACTCGTCGTATACCCTTATACTTTTCGGGCTTCCTCTATAAGATATCTTTAGAAATAACGTATTTAAACGCTTCCTTCTTAAACCGGGTCTATTACTTTTAGTACCTTATTAATTCGTTATCTTTTAATCGGATAGGTAATTAAAATCGTATAAGAAACGTTACTATTTCTTACGACTTTATCGATTATTCTTTTAACGGTTATAGCGGTAGGGCTTTATCGCTAGATTACTTAGCGGTATTAAGTAATACGGTTATATTCGCGTATATTATATTAAGCTATATATCGATAAAGTCCTTTATATCGCCTTCTTATTAACCGTTATCGTCGTCGCTTAGGGCGCTAGGTTTACGTAAGAAACCGTCCGTAGCGGAGTATCTTTTACCGGGTATATTTTAAATATCGAAGCTAAATATCTTTATATAAGCTATCTACCTAATAAGGATAACGCCCGGGAAACTAAAGAATCCGTCGTTAAGCTAGGTAATTAATACTTTAACGTCGGTTTTAAATACGAAATAAATACCGTAAAGGTAGTTTCAAAGCCGTCGTAAGGACTTAATAACTCTTAAATACTCTCGTTTCGTAGCGTCGTAATTTAATTCCGCCTCTCTTTAAATCCCTAACTCGTATCTCGAAGGTTTAAAGTTACCTTTATCGTTATCCTAACCTAATACGTAGCCCTAACCGTCTCTTAATACGTCGACTTTTATTCGAATTAACTATTCGATAATATAGATTAAAATAATTAATACACATACGTTAATAAAGTAATCTTAAGTAAATCTATAATTTATTATTAATCGATACCTTAAATAAAGTATACTTCCTTACGTATTAATACTAGGAAAGGTTTAACGATTATAACGTAATAATAGATCCATATCCTAAAGAAAACCGTAATACTAATAAAAGACCTTACTTCGTTTATATTCTTATATAACTTCTATCTTAAGATCTTAATTATCTTCGCTTCCGAAGGCTTCCTACTATTTATATTATATAAATATCCGACGATTACCGTATTACCTTTATACTAGGTAAACTTAATGGCCTTAATAATAATACCGGTTAATTTAAAGTTTAAAAGAACGGCGTCGATATTTTCTAAGTACTTTAAGATAAAGCGTTATATTCCTAGAAAAGCCTCTTAATTATCGTATCTCGATACCGGCCCTTTAATACTAACGTCGTCGAAAAAGGCTTACATTTAATAGGAATTAAATCGTAAAGAATTCGTATAACAGCTCGGAAAAAAGCGATAATAAAGTTCGTTACGCCTTACGGTAAATTCGTTATACGTAAAAGGCTAATAAAAGTAACGAACGTAATTAGGTTACGGTTTATTTCCGCTAGCGTTATTTAATCGTACCTAGAGAAAATATCAACGACTATAAGGATTAAATATATAGCGAACTTTTAAGTACAAGAGTCTCTATTTCGAGGTAAAATAGCGTCGTAAATAATCTAGGCGTTAAGTTTTATAATAAAATTAATAAATCATAAATTATTATCTTTCTTCTCGACTACGAACTACGTATTTCGATAAGGACCGTAACTCTCTTCTAAGATTCCCTTCTTTAATCGTATACGTAAGACTTCGATTACCCGTTCCTTAAGGGGTACTAAGATAAGGATATCCTTAGCCTATTAGGCGTTATATAGTACCGTCCTAATCTTATAATCGGGGTAAACCTTAGGTTGGATTTTCCCGATTTTAAAAAGATCCTAGGCTAAGGCTATCTCTTTTCGGTATAAGATCTTAATAAGTATGTCTTTCTCTTAATCGGTTACTTCCGTATCTAATAAACCTATTTTAATAACGTTAAGCATTTTCGTTATTAATTTAATACCTCGGGAGGTACTAGCGAATCTTAGTATAATATTCTTATAGAGTTTATTACGTTATAATATATCTAATAACTCGTACTTCGATTTAACCTTCCTTAATATCTAATCCTTTTAATCGAATATTTCTAGCGGTATTTAATCATTTAACGGTACGTTATTCACGAGTTAAACTTTACGCGACTTAGGTTTATATATAATATTAATTAAAAATATACGTTTAGCTTAATAAGTTAATTTTAAAATAAGGGCTAAGTTTCGCTTATATTATTTCGATTCTTACGTCGTATATTAAATTACCTTCGTAACGGCTTTATTAAATACGTAAAGGAATTCTTCGTCGCTTAATCTAGCGATCGCTTTATTTCCTTTATCTAGACCGAGTTCTAAGGCCGATAAATCCTTAGCTTCGGAGATAGGTACTACCTTTATATCGTCGTTATAAAGGCGGGTATAATTAATTTTAGCTTAGAAGCTAGCGTCGGTTTCTAAGTACTCGGCTAGAAACGCGTTTTTAGGCCTATATACGCTATTAAAACGGCCTACGGTATTAATGGCATTTAGTTTTCCTAATTACCGAGTATAAGGCTTAGTAACGTATCGCTTCTTAAGTCGATAACGAGAGGGACTATTATTCGGGCTGAGCTAAAGTTAACGGTTCTTATGAAGGTACTTTCGTCGAATTCGAGTTTCATACTGAGGAGGAGCAGAGCGTACGCGATGCTGGAGACCTGGATAGGTTTACTCGAAAGTGTACTTTATCGAAGACTATAGCTCGTACGATAGTCTAAGATAGATAAAACTAGTATCGCTATATTAATCGAGAGATAAGGAATCTAATGTAATTATCGTATTTTAGCTATGCCCCTTAGTCGTAGAGATATAGTAGTCGCTAGCCCGAAGGCATAAGAAGAAAAGGAAGAAAAGGGGTAAAACGTAAAAGTTACTTATTCGGCTATAGCGGTACGACGAAATAACTTAAGCGCCTATAACTAAGATAGATATATTAACCGGAGAACGGCGAATCTAATAGTAAAAACGAATCTTTAATTAAGGTAAAAATAGTAAAGATAGTAATCTAGCTAGGTAATGAACTAAATGATAAGTATGGTATGTCCCGTACTTACGGGAGCTATGGTTACTCTATATAGGTATAAGGCCTATCGTAGCGTGTTACGTGATGCATTAAGAGGGCATGTCTTACCGTACTACTATAATACGGAACTAAAAGATAAAGTTTATACTAAGTAATAAGGGGTAACTAACGAATTATTACGGTTTTAAGAGCTGTTCGCTGGGTAAAAGCCGTATGTTAATGAACTAAAGCAAACGAGGAGAAAAAGGAGAAAAAAGATACGCCGTATAAGCCGTATTTATAATAGCTGGCCTTATCTTCTGTAGGTACTGGTTACGTATTAAGCCCTAGTACTAGCTAGGGCCCTATAATAGGTATAGCTTATTATATAAGGTCCCTTCCCGGAAAAAAAAAAAAGTACGTCCTACCGCCCTTTTCTTCGGCGTTTAGCCCTAATAACCTAATCCGTTTTCCTTCCTTACGCCTTAGGATACGTACCGCATCCTTAGATGCTACTTCCGTCCCCCGGGGTACGTTACTCGCTCCCCGGGTTACTAATTCCGCTACCTAGGGTACTAATATATCCCTAGGCCTCCTTCCTCTTCTTCCCGGCGGTTATACTATACCCCGGGGTCTCCTCTTCCGCCGTTTCCTTCCCGGGGCCTTTCGTTTCCCGGGGTACTATGCCGGGCGCCTCTAGTCCCCCGGCGCTCTTCCCCCGGGTCTTATTCTTTCCCGGGATTTCCTCCGTAGGTCTCCCGGGTTTCTTCGCTTACCGGGTACGCTTTCCCGGTAGTTACTTCCTCCGAAAGCCCCTCCTTTTCCTAGGGTACTACCGGCGTTCCGGGTATTATCTAGCTCCCTCGGTATGCTATTCTTTTAGGGCCGCCGTCTTCGTTTTTATTTACCCGGGGGCTCTTCGTATTTCCGGGTGCTTCGTCCGTTTCCCGGGTTACGTTATCCGCTTCCCGGGTTATTATCTTCGTTCCCCGGGGTACTACTACTCCCCGGGAGCTACTAGTCCCGATCCTCCTATTAAACCGTAAAGCTCTAAAGCCCCGCGTACGAAGTCGCGTATAGGCGCCTACTAGGTTTAGCTTAACTCCCGTAGCTACGAAATCGTCGGTCCGTTTACCGCCGTTTAAAAACCCTCGTTTATCTTCCGCTAAAGGACGTATTAAAATACGCCGTCCGATTCGTTTAGAAACCATCGTTTATCGTCCGCTAGCGGAATCTAAAGGACTCCGCCTAAGGACGCGCGGAGGCGCGCCTTTCCGTTTACTACTAGCGCTTTTAACGCTCTTATCGAAGTATTATTATCCTAGCTTAACCTATCGTTTCGTCGCTATTCTAACGCCGTTCCTTCCTTATATTACGCTTCGGGCGCTCTTAACTCGCGCCTCGGGCGCGGCTTAACTCGTCGATAAGCGCTATGCTCTAACGCTCTACCATCTTTTTCCGGAAAAAAATTTTCCGCCGTTTTTAGCCGTATTTTTCGTCGTTCTTATCTCGAAATTACCGTCTAAACTACGTTTTCTCGAGGCTATCGGTCGTTTCTTCGGTTATCTTATATCGGTTCTCGTCCGTAAGTACTACCGGCGCGTATATCCAAAAGCTAATACCGCCTTTCCGACTACTAACTTTACCGTACGGTATCGCCTTTCTTATTACTAATCCCGCGTATTAAGATATTATTTCGTCGGTCCTCTTCGTAAGGGCCGCCGGCGCGTATATCTAAAAGCTAATACTGCCTTTCCGATTACTAACTTTACTAGCTACCGCTTCCTTTAGTACTACATTGCCGTTCTTATTACTAATTCCGCTTATTAAAATGCTAATTCGTAAAACGATAAAAGAAGGTTAGTCTAGCTTTTTATTACGGTTTTAAGAGCTATTCGCTAGGTAAAAGCCGTATATTAATGAACTAAAGCTAGACGAGGAGAAAAAGGAGAAAAAAGGTACGCCGTATAGGCCGTACTTATAATAACTAGCCTTATCCTCCGTAGGTACTGGTTACGTGCTAAGCCCTGGCACTAGCCAGGGCCCTACAATGGGCACAGCCTATTACACGAACCTATCTTTAACGACGTAGATCGGTAAGCGAAAGTAGTAATCGGTAAACTAAATAAAACCGTCGATTATCCTTACGTATAAGGTCTTTATGGAAGATCTAAAACCTTACTATATCGCCTTAGTACCGGTTATAAAGAAACGCTACTTCTTTACGTAGCTTTTTACGATTATATTAAACTACGCCCCTATATCGATTACCGTAAATACGAAAGCTTCGTTCCCGTTAGGTACTACGTTAACTATTAGCTTAGGAAGAGGCCGGATATAGTTCCTAATATCCTTTGCGATAATAGAATTTACCGATATTGTAGTAGTGCAGTGGATCTAGGCTACGTACCCTTTTCGATGTCTATTTATATAGGTCGCGTATTTATATTTTCATTAGTTAGACTTAGACCTATAGCTATTACGACCTATAGCCATTAACTATTTATCCGTTTCTTGCTACGCCTTTCTAGCTATCCTCCTTTATCCATTTGTAGTCTCTTCCTTCCTTTCCCTTTCCTAGCTGCCGTTTTTAGCTAGCCGATTAACTGATTATAGCTATTTATAGCTATAATTTTAGTTAATCGGCACTAGGCTAGTTATTAGTAGTTAGGCAGTCCTTATTTCGTACCTCTATTATAGCGTACCTACGCTGCTCCTATTTAATAGCGACTACCTAGTAGCTCCTCCTTACCTCAGCCTTAGGAGCGACCTTTTAATCGACCGTTTTATAGTTAATAGGTTTAGGATACGACGATTAGGAGATTCCCTGTCTTTTAGTTAATTAGAAGCTATTTTCGTAGCTCCAGAGCCGTTTTCGTAGCTTTTGGCCTTAGCTTTTTAGATCAGAATTAATAGGGAGGGTAGACAACCATAGCGATCATTAATAACCACGCCCTCCCATTAGCTTTTGATTAGCTTACCTAAAAGCTCGTTCGCCGATTAGTAGGAATCCCTGTTCTCGTTTCTTAGTTGTTTCTTTTAAAGGAGCTATGCCCGTTTTTACCTAGCTTTGCCTTCGTTTTTACTAGTGCCTAGATGGCAGTTTTCGCCCTTAGTTAATCTGACACCGTTACCGCTACTACCCCCTTTTTTATAACACGCGCTTAAAGGCATCCGTTCTTTACCGATTAGTTTATTTTAATTATAAAAGGCTTGCCGATAGCTCCGATCGCCTTTGTTTTATCCCTGCTAGTTAGTTACGGCACCTGGGAAGGTTTCTCCTCTCTAACCGATAGGTGCTACGATGCCTTTATAATAAGATACCGATATACCTTATACCTACGAACCTAATCGGAACCTACCGATTAGCCCAAAAGACCTATATAGACGATACCGCGATACGAGATAGATACGATATTAAATAAGATAGCCTAGAAATAGTTATAGGATAGGAAATAGTTATAGGTTAATGCCTAGAGACCCCTCTTATCGCCCTTACCGATATGTGGTTGGTAGAAAGAGCTAGAGCCCCTAAAACCACGTATAGGGGAGGGATCGAGGGTTAAGGGAAGCCCGGTAGATGCTACCGGACGAATATAGGAACGGTTATACGAATAATAGTCAGAAACGGAAATAGTCGGGCATGAATAGGATATATTAGTTAGTTTATAGGATTAGGATCAGTTAAAAAGATCGGGAAAAGATAGTTATAGACGAGAAGGACGGAGATTATAATTGCATTAGTTGTTTTACAGGATTATTGTTTCGTTTCTTACGAGAGCTACGCTTGTTTTACCTACCCGTTATAGTTCCTGTTTTCCGATTGACCCCTGTTGTTTCTTAGTAGCCCTGATAGACCTGGCTCGCTCCTAGTAAATTAGGGTTAATTAGGAATAGGTTGATTAGGTTAGTTTATAGGTTATAGCTCCGCTAGCCTAGTTCTTATTATCAGATCTTTCCTATTTCCTATTGATCGTTAATTAAACTAGCTTAGCTCCTAGTTGGTAACGATTGAATAGGTTCGGGATTAATCAAGATTAGGCATAGTTAGGCACGGTTGTAGTTACCTACCCCACCACCTACTTGTTGCTATTACAATTGTTCCCAGTTAACCCTGTTTCTTCCTAACTTATCCTGTTAGTCTTTGATTAAACTGGCTAGCTTTTAGTTGATTAGGGTTAATCAGGATTAGGTTAATGAGGTTTAATAGGAACGAGAGCTATCGTACCTATTACTATTAGGAGTTTAATTGCTCCTTGCGGATTAAATAAACTCGGGAGGCTATAGTAGTGCGGTAGATCTAGGTTACGTAGCCTTTTCGATGTTTATTTATATGGGTCGCGTATTTATATTTTCATTAGTTAGACTTAGACCTGTGGCTATTATAGCTATTAGCTATTTACTCGTTTCTTACTATGCCTTTCTAGCTATCTTCGTTACCCGTTTCTAGTTTCTTCTTTTCCTTTCCTAGCTGCCGTTTTTAGATAGCCGATTAACTGATTATAGCTGTTTATAGCTGTGATCTTGGTTGATCGGCACTAGGCTAGTTGTTGGCAGTTAGGCAGTCATTGTTTCGTGCCTCCATTACAGCGTGCCTACGCTGCTCCTGTTCAATATTTTATTCGAAGGGTTAGTAAGCGAGGCGATAGTTTACGATATATTAAGTATTTTAATACTTTCTTCCTGATTCTTCTATACCTATTCCTTTATTATTTTAATAACCTTAGGCTAACCTTCGTTAATCTCTATAACGCGCGTCGTAAGGTACTTAATTACCTATTCCGAAAATCTAGGTATAAATTTAATTAGGTCGTCCTACGAAACTTTAGAGCGTTTCTTATTATTCTTATTAATTTTATTTAACTAAAACTCTTTTAATAACTCGTTAATAATCTTCGCCTTCCTAGTTAGGTCGTTCGTATTCGAAGTAGCGTTCTTACCGGCTTTAGTCGGTTTACGCCTAGGCTATAACGATAGGACTTCTATATCCTCTTAATCGGGTACTTCTTTCTCGATATCCTCGCTGTTAGGACCTTTAACTCGCTTAACTACGTTTACTTTAACTAGGTCCGTTTTAATAGTATCCTTATAATAATAAATACCTTTGTCGTCGATAAAACCCTTTGTTTAATTATAACTTAAGATCCTAGTTTCGTATAATTCGTAGTTATATTTACGTTCGATTATTTAAATAACGTTAATCTCCGATATAGCTCTTAGTATCTCTTCCTACTTTAGTACTACTTCCTTATTCTTAAAGTATCGTAAGTCGAGGGGTATAAGCTTTAGCTTCTCGGCTAAATAATAATATGCTATCCTACGTACCTATTCTAGAGATTCCTTACTTTAATATACGTAGAATAAGATATAATAAGCGATCGGTTTACCTTTACGCTTAGCTTAAATAATAATCGATCCTAAGACTAATATTAATTCTAACTTATCTAGGTCTTCGTTCTCGAGGTAATATAATCGCTTTTTATTCCTATAGTAGAACCGATTTTACGTTATATCTATTAGTAAAGAATAGCGGCTATAGTTATAAAGCTAATCGAAAGTATTATAAAACTAATATTTAAACTCTTTATAATTACTTAACTAAGTTAATAAAATCTTATAACGTATGCTTCGGTAGTTTAATATAGTACTACGTTTAAAGCTTATTAAGGTCCTTTCGTTAATATATAGGTTATAAAGACTTAAGTTCCGAATCGCTTTTACTAGAAACGGATTTTCTTATTAATATTATTAATCGGCGCCGTACGTATCCCTAGGGCTATAAGAACTACTTTTTTAATAGTAATTCTACGAAGTTATTTTTATTTCTAGAGCGTTAAATCGATCGTAGAGGGCTTATATACTAGCTTCCTAACTAGTACTTAGGTAGCCGTAAAAGGGTTTAAGCTACGAGGAAAGTGGTAATAAAGGTATTTAAAGGCTAAGAGTCGCTAATCGTTAAACTATCTATATTATAAGCTTTTCGGGTTCTTCGAAAGTTACCGTTTTATATTATTATCATTCTTCGGCTTAGTTCCTATTAATAATTTATATTATTATACGACGTTCCCCCTACTTATAAAACTAAGTATAAAGAATTCGGTAGTTAATATCTCTAATTTTATTATAGTTATAATCTTCCCTCTTATAAAACTTTTGTCACGTAGGCATGCACCCCTAGTGGGAACCACCTAGCTTACCTAAGCTAACTGAGTACTACTATATATACCTATAGATCGCTCTATACTCTCTAGTAGCTTTCCTTCTTTTCTAGTTAGTTAATATATACCTTCTTACCCTTATTTCATTACTCTTTTTACGAATAACCTATTAACCTAAGCTTAGCTCTCGCTAGTTACGTAATAGTTATAAGCCCGGGGTACTTCTAAGGAGCTATTATTACTTAGGTTATTCCAGTATAAGTAAGTAATATATTTATCTATCTCTTAGATCTTACGATTATATTCCCTTCTTATTTTTAAACCGGTACTTTGCTCTCGTATCTAGCTTTAGATAGTCGCTTATTTATTTCGCCATAACGACTAATACTTCCGAATTCTTCCTGGATAAGATTCTAGTTAACGTTTACTTACGAGCTTACGATAAATAGCTACGTTAGTTCCTAACGCTTAAGTCGATAGCTACTTAATTCGGTATCTAGAAAGACGTTAATCTAAATAAAGCTAAGTTTAACGTTACTCGAGTCGTAGTAGGTACTCTTAAGGAGTATATTACTTAAGAGAACGAACTTCTTAAAGAAAACTATAAGAAAGCCGTCTACGAGTAGGCGTCGATTCTAACCGAAGACCGAGGAAATTAGCTACTAAGGCTTAAGGTACGAACTTAAAAGTAATAAACGGTAGCGTATAATAAGCTCGTTTCCTAGTAAATAACGATCGAGGCTTAGGTTATAGCTATTAGTAAGTAATATAAGGTCCTCTATAGCTAGATTCTCGCTTCTATCTCTATAGGCTTTCTTAAGGTAGCTAATATAGAAATATAGTTCCTAGATCTCGACCCGATTATTTAAAACCTCGTAAAGATTTTCCGTAAGTAAATTACTTCTACCGAAGCTATTATTAAGACGTTCGTTAGACGAGAATATCGTAAGGTATTCTAAAGAATAAAGGCAGGTACCTATAATCCCGAATAGTTCTACGTTATATAGTAATACGCCTTCCTTCGCGCTCGCGCTTATTACATTAACGAGATTAAAGGCGTTATAGGAGTAAAGGATTTCCTCGAAATAGTTAGGGCTAAGATCGTAATCGATTAAGCTATACGGATATTAATCGCTCTTATTAAAGCTAATAAACTCGGCGAATAACTAAAGACCCTTAAGTAATTAGGTATCGTATTTAGCGCTTTCGCTACCGAGAATAAGTAGAAAGGTAAATTAAGTTATAAAATTTTCGTAATAACTTATTAAGGACCGACTTTAGGAGCGAAATTAGCTAATAGTAGCGGCTAAGGAAAATTAACGAGCTACGAATATCCTTATAAGTCTAGAGGTAAACCATACTTATAGGTAGCTCGTTCTTATGGAATCCTATAGAAGTCCGTTACTAGTTAAACTATACGTAACTTAAAGCCGATTCCGGCTAATATTATACGAAAAATTAAGGCTAAATACGACTTACTTAAGTACGCTAAGTTCCGAAATTAAATTAACCGCTAGGGGTAGGACGTTCCTGTAAATAATATACCTAATAATCGCTCCGGGAACGGGGGAGGAAATAACGTTACTACCTAGCTAGTTAATATTAGCGTAATAATAATCGATTTACGTATTATATACCTATCTACCTAAATTAAGATTTATTTTACTATGAACTTAATCCGATACTTATTATCGGAAAGTACCGTCTTCGATAACTATAGAGTAGTTTACCTTATTAATAATCGTAATCTTTTAATAAAGGGGTCGTTCGTTGCCGTTAGAGACGGATAAACGGTCGAAGCTAGTATTATAAGCTTTCCTATTACTAGTACGGGTCGTAGGATTATCGAGAAGTATATCTTAGATTAATCTAATAAGCCTACTTTTAATTTAAAGCTTAAGGACGTCGTACTTATTAAAGATTTTTACGTTAATATTATCTCTAAGGCGAAACTTTATAGTATAGGTATTTAGTTTTACGGTTTAAATTATACTTTAAGGAATGGAACCCTCGAGAAAAGTACCATAATAAGGAAGCTAAAGCGACGCTTTAACCTAGTCTTTTTCGAATTTAAGTAGTTCTTTTTTTATTCGTAAGTCCTATCCGTAATACTATCTATAATACTATCGAGTATTTTACGTAGCGTAGCGTCGATCGTAATAATACCTTATTTCCCGGAAAGAAACGTCCGGTAAAGAAGATCGAGAGATATTATTAAACCGAAAGAAGATTCCGAGGTATTTTAGCATTAACAAGTAAGGCATCTTAGTCCTAAAGCGCTTAAAGCCTTCGTTAAAAACGCCCGGAACGTTAAGATTAACGGTATACCTATAATTAAGTACGAGTATTATAGTTAAGCGATAGGTAAGAAAGTAATCTTGCGCCGTTTATTAATATATCGCTCGCTACGTCCTTTTTAAAAGGTATATTAGGATTTATTTAACTACCCGGAAGATTACGACGGGTTTAAATAGCTTATCGTAATTAGAAATAAATTTAACGGAATATTATAGGTTAAGACCCTAGAAAGTAAGCAAGGTTTATTAGTAATAAGAATTCTTCGACTCTTTAAAAGATAAGTTCGGAAGTAATTCTGATTCTTAATCTATAAGATACGTTACGATAATAAGCGTTTAATAATAAGTATTAAAGGTATATTCGGATATAAGATCTAAGTAGTAGAAGAAGGTATTAATCTCGAACTCCCGCCGGTTAATATTAAGGAGCTAACCGGTAGGGGTAAGAGAGCTAAATAAATCATTATCGTTAAGTCGATTAAAATAAGGATTAGAGTAAGGCTATTAAAGAAACTATAGCCGGAAACCGTTAAAGCCGCGGTATATTTAATTAATATTAACTTTAGCTAAGCTTATAATCTTCGTATACCTTACGAATTCTTAGATATCTAATTTAAGTAATACTTTAGATAATATACTCTAGAGGTAATAAGGGAGCTAACGAGCGACTTACGACCGGATTAGAACGGTATTTATATATACGGGTATCGCGCGTATCCCTTAATAGAAAAACGTACCTAGGATCTTAATAGGAGAGGGTTTAAGGTAAACCTACGAGCTTATATCGGGTATTTAATAAGATATTATACTAATAACCTATACCGAATTTAGGTTCCTAAGCTAGGTAAAGTAATCTTAATTAAGGATATAGTCTTTAACGAAGAAACGTTTTATAACTAAATAAATAAGCTAAAAGCTTAGTAATTCGAACGGAAAGAGATTAATCGAATAAATCTCTCGATACGTATAAATAATAACGTTACTTAATTAATTATCGAAGCATTAGACCCATAGGATTCGCTCGTATTATTTAATCGAAAGCTAAGTAGCGAGCTAACTTCCCTCGGGAGTAACGAGCCTACCTCGGGTAACGAGGATCTAGATACGACTTAATCCGCCGGTCCTAGCTCGGGAGAAGGATAGCCTCTAGAAAAAGAACTAAAAATAAATTCCGATAATTTAAAATACGAAACGGCTAGGTTTAAAGACGAATAACCGTAAGAGCTAATAAAATCATTCGAATTAATCGAGTAGGAGATATAAAAGTAACTCGAAGCGGAAACCTAGGAGAAATTAAACGAAAAAGCGGATATACCTTACGGGCTCCCGAGTCTAAGACTTACTTTAGTCGTACCCGCGGAAGCTACGAGAAGTAGGAGTACTTCGATAAGGAATATAGAGTAACTAGAGTTAAGTACGGCTATTAGTAAAAGTACCGAAAGTCCGGAGCGGTAAATATATTTCGCCGACGGAATAAATATTCGGGAATAGCCTCTAAAGTAATTAACTAAAAAAACTCGTACTTCCTCCGAAAAAGAGGAATAATATAGCCTATCCCCGTAAACTACTTAGCGTAAATAGCGCAAGAGAAAGGTCCATCTTCTTATTATCCGTTATAATAAAAGGAAGAAAGAAGAAAGCCCGGAAAGGAATAGAATAATAGATAACTTAAGTATTAAAGTTTACGTAATATCGGATAACCTAACGACTAAAAATAACCTCCTAAGAAATCGCTAGCTCGACTTTATAATAACCTTTTAGCTTAATTAACTAAAAGGATAATAAGTAAAGAGCTACGATAAATATATTACGCTATACTTAGTTTTCGTAATAATCGTTAATTAAACGAAGGCCGAGCGATTAAGCGTATCGCTTAATAAGATAAGAATTTACCGCGACGATTTACTTAAACCGCTAAAGATATAAAAGGATTTAAATAAGTATTCATTAGGAGAGCGATTTAAAAAAAACGCTAGATCTAAGATTAAGGCCTTCTTACGTATTAGAATATGGCGTATTATTAATCGCGAACGGGTAAGAATAAAGCTAATTTCATTAATATAGGTCTTCGATTATAAATTCGATAAAGATAATTTCCTTATTACTTATAAGTCGCGCTTAATAACGCGAGAAGATTTATAGCTTAAAGAGTTACTCGAAAGTACTTACGTAGCTACGTTAGTAATAAAATCGTTCCGTATAATAATAGCTATCGTAGCTTAATTTAACCTCGAAGTTAATTAATATAACATTAAAAACGCGTTCCTTAACGCGGTAAGACCGGAAAACGACCTTATACCTATAGAGTTACTAAACGGGTTTAAGGAAGAGGGAAAATACGTCCTCGTTATAAAAGTAATATACGGGTTTAAAGATTTACCCTTATTTTAATTTAAGGAGATCGAGAGTACCTTTAACCGCCTAGGACTTTAGAGCTTTCTAGAGAAGCCGTACTTATTCTATATAGAAGGACGAGAAGTCTTCGTATTAGTATACGTAAACGATATATTAGTTATAAATTATAAAAGCTTAAAAGCGATAGTATAAAAGGTAGCTTAGGGGTTAAAGGATACCTATAAAACGAAAGAGCTTAGACCGGTAAAGTAGTATTTAGGAATTAAGATAATACGTAATCGTAAAGTACGAATTATAACTTTAATATACGACGCTTATATCGAAAAAATTACTAAACGCTTTAAACTAGCGGATAATAATTAGTTTCCGATAATATTATTATTAATTACCGAGTTAGTAAAGTATATAAGCGTTACTTCGAAATAATAAGTTAAGGAATATTAGGAGAAAGTAGGGTTATTCCTTTATAGCGTAATTATAATACGCCTAAACGTCGCTTTCGTAGCGTTTTAACTATCTTATTTCCTAACTAATCTAGGACTTTAGTACTTTAAAGCGGTTAATTAAACGATTAGATACCTATATATTATTCGCTTCTTTAGTATAAGGTATAGGGATAAGAGTAATAGCGCTTAGGTACTCTTAATTAATAGTAACGCTTCGTTTATAAACGATTCTAAATTAAGAAAGTCGTCTTAAAAATACGTAATATCTTTATTTAAAGGTCCGATTATATAAAGAACCGCTTACTAGGATATAGTATCGATATCGACGATTAAAGCTAAACTATTCGTACTAAAGTATATAGCTAAGGAAACGATAGCTTTTAAACGTTTCTTTAGGGATATTACCTTAGAGTTAAGAGAACCTTAGAGGGTATATAACGATAATTAATAAACGATAAGACTAGTAGTAGGGAAGAAAGAAAGGATTAATACTAGGTTACGCTATATAGATATATAGAATATATAACTACGCTAGGAGTATTAAAAAGGTACCTTCGAAGTAATTTACCTCCTTATTAACTAAATGCTAGTAAACGGACTTACGAAAGCTTTATTACGTTAATCGTTCGAGTACTTTAAAGTATTACTTAACTTATAAAACGCTTACGGAGAAATAGTTATAATAATACTTAAAGAGTCGCCGTAAGTACTAACGGTACGTAAATTCTTCCTTTAATTAATTAATATATAAGTATAAAGTATTACCGCTATATAGAGATAGCTTTTCTTACCGCTAAATACCGAACTCGTATTACTTATAGATCTTAATATAGGAAGGCTATTCTAAGATAAAGAATTTAATTACGGGAGTAATAAACGCGGTCGGACTAGCGGGAGATACGAATATTAACGGATTCGTTTTAATATTCGATAATTTCCTCGTATAAGCGGTCGGCCTATCGTTATAATACTTCGCGTAAGTATTACTCGAAAGAAATAAACGCGTAAGCGCGAGCGATCTTAGATATTACTTCCTTAGAAGATTATTCTTCGTTCTCGGAAGTTTCTTCTTCTTTTTCTTCTCCTTTAACGTCTTTTATTTCTATATCTAACTCTTATTCGGGGGCGATAACGGACGAGGCTACGTTAGGTATTACGGTCGATAAGCCGGCGAAGGCGTTACTTACGCCGGTTAAAGTAATAAAAGGACTAGTAGGTATAAAGCTAAGGGCGGATACGGTAAAGGCGGTCGATAATCCGGTAGCCGAAGGACTTACGCTTAGTTAAATAAACTAACCGGAATTAGTTACGCTTCGTCGCGACTTTACGGTTTCGGAAACCGCGGGTATTTATTCCTTATCCTAATAAAGGGTTAGGAATTTTTTTATTATCGTAACGAGCTTAAGGGCTTATAAATAACGTTAGCGAATATTAAATAACGTAAAATAAGGCTTATATATCGATAGAACCTTCGATATAAGCGACGATAAAATAAATAGCCGGTAAGATTAAAACGTCGGCCCTATATAATATTAGCTTTAAACCTCGACGTACGGAGGTAAGAATATCTATAGAAATACGTAAGCGTAACCGAATAAGTAGCGGTAGTAACGGCCGGTACTCTAGAAAGAATCGAAATACTTTTTAATAAATCTATTCTAAGCCGTATTACGTACGTAACCTAAGTAAGAAACTATACGGCGAGTTCCGTACTTTCGATTACGGATAACCGAGGTAATTCCTAAGGCGACGGTAATAAAAGCGAAAGCGGTTGGTACGACGGAGGTATTAAACGAAACCGCCGGAACGGCCGGGCTAAAGGGAATAATAGGAACGGTAATAGCTCCGGGAGCCGAGGAAGCGCTACGGCCTCGTCCTTATTCTCGTTTTCGTCTTACGATATTACTACGAATCGAAATAATAATAATAACGGCCGCTTAAGTTACGCGAATAACGGCGATACTACTAAAAAACGTAACCGAATATACGCGAGTCTAAGTTCGGGTTTTACGCGAGAAAACCTTACGAATAATTAATATAACCGGGCGGTCGCCTTCCTCGATTATTTCCTCGTATAAAGAAGGGAAGTCTTCCTCGGAGGATTTTTCCTTAAAGGATTTATCGGTAGAGACCTTAATAACTCGGGATACGGTACCTTAAAAAACGCGAGTAACTAAGGCTTAGGTACGTTATATTAAAGCGCTAGGTACGATTATATCGACGTCGCCTTCGTCGATAAAGGGATCCTTAAGGGGCTAAGCGATAACTAAGGCCCCGGACCCGGGAGTAAAGGGTATCCCTCCGCGGCGAATAAAGCTACCGGCCGAAGCTCTAACGTTACCTCCCGTATAAATACGGAAGATAAGCTAGGAACTCGCGGCGGAAAAGCCGAATATCCTTTACTTTAACGAAGCTACGGTACCTTAAAGCGCTAGTACTATCTTACGAAGCTTTTAAGTATCGGATATATTAAGAGATCGTTAATTACGGTACTATATTATTACCGGTAAATAACGAATAAGTAATAAACGGATTATCTCGAATAACTTCTTATTTATTAATATAAAATAACTAACGATTACTTTATTATCCTAGGATATTTTAATATTAAAAGTAATATATTAATCGTAAATAATAACCCTTACCGTAATAAGTTAGGCTACTATCCTACGGTCGCTTAATAGGAATATATTACGACTCGTATAATACGCGAGCTACGCTTTACGTAAATTATAAAAGAAGCGGACTTACCTTACGATAATAAATTAACGAAGCTTTATTAATTATATTAGCTTACGATCGCGTAATTAATAGAATTATTTAATTATAGTTAGGGGCATATACCTATAATAAATAACCTAGGAAAGAAAAAGAAAAAAAGAGGTACGTTTAATTCGAGAGCGAGAAATCCTAGATATATTTATACTTAACCGCCTTCGTAAGAGAAACGGTAGAATCGGTTAGTATAAGTAACGCGCGCGAGCGCGCGCGATAGTAATAAAAGAGATTAAATCTTAGTATTAATACTAAAGGTATTACTACTACTATTACTATAAAGGTATTACTACTACTATTACTATATTACCTATATAATTAACTACCGCTTAATCGAAAGCGAATAATTATACGAATAATTATACGAGTAATTATTTTCATTTATAATAAACTATAGAATACTAAGTAAGGGGTACGAAGAGTATATAACTTAGGAGAAAATATTATTAGTAATAAACCGGAGCATATACGGATAAGGGGATATAGGGGAGCCCGAGATAAGGCATTTAGTAATCGATTAACCTTAACGAGGCATAGCGAGACTAGGGAATAACCCCTTGGCCTATCATCGTAAGCAAAGGACTATAGTTAACCTTACTATCGTAAGCTTAATTAGGGGGTATATTACGTAGGTATATACCCTTAGTAGGAACTACCTAGCTTACCTAAGCTAGCTAAGTACTACTATATGTACCTATAAATCGCTCTATATTCTCTAGTAGCTTTCCTTTTTTTCTAGTTAGTTAATATATACCTTCTTACCCTCATTCCATTGCTCTCTTTACGAATAACCTATTAACCTAAGCTTAGCTCTCGCCAGCTACGTAACAACTTTATAATTAAGGATATTAAGAGTTTATCGGTTAGGTATTTTACTTTCTAAGGAAGCTTTCCGTTATCGTTTATAAGCTTAGAAAAACGTTTATAGTTTATAAAATAGGTAAAGATCGCCTCGGAATCGTAAATTACGTTACCTCGTTCTAGCTATACGAGTTTTCGTTTAACGTTAGCTTAACTTAATTTATTAGTAATCTTAAAACGGTACTTTAAGGTTATAACGATAACTCTTTAGATCGTTTAATCTTTTATAACGTCGTTAATACGCTCCTTAATAATCTTAATCGTAATTTATTCGCCGATTTTCTTAATCTTATCGTCGTCGCTTATACGATAGCAGTTAAATAATCGATCTACCCTTTTTAGCTATTAGGTTACATTACGTTTATTAAACTTAAGCCTAAGGTAATCGGTAGGGTTTAGAAATCTAATAACTAGTATTATAATAATTAAGGTAGCTACCGGTATATTCTAGCTACTATAGTGGTGCGGTAAGACATGCCCTCTTGATGTATCACGTGACACGCTACGATAGGCCTTATGCCTATATAGAGTAACCATAGCTCCCGTAAGTGCAGGCTATGCTATGCTTATTATTTAGTTTACTACCTAGCTAGATTACTATCTTTACTATTTTTACTTTAATTAAAGATTCGTTTTTATTATTAAATTCGTCGTTCTTTAATTAGTATATCTATTTTAGTTATAGGCGCTTAAGTTACTTTGTCGTACCGCTATAGCCGAATAAGTAACTTTTACGTTTTGTTCTTTTTTTTCTTTACCTTTTATGCCTTCGGGCTAGCGATTATTATATCTCTACGATTAAGGGGCATAACTAAGATACGATAACTATATTAGGTTCCTTGCCTCTCGATTAATATAACGGTATTAGTTTTATTTATCTTAGACTATCGTACGTACTATAGTCTTCGATAGAGTATACTTTCGAGTAAACCTATCCGGGTCTTTAGTATCGCGTATGCTTTGCTCCTCCTTAGTAACGATTACCCTATAATTTTTCGACCCCTTAACCTTTAGTCTACGGAGTTTCTATTACGTTATTAGGATTTAGAGGATACCGATCGCCGTTAGCGCCGCTATTTAATCCGCGAAATAGTCCGCGTTTTACGTTAAATAAAGTATCCCGCCTTATAGTCGTTTATCTATTATAGGGAAGTACGTATAAGCCCGGGAACGTTTATAATGATATTATTATTACTAGGATAACGCTTAGCCCTTAAATACCGATAACGCCGTTACGCTATCGATACTACGATATAATACGACGATTAAACCGCGTTTATACCGATTAGGATAATCCTCGTATGGTTATCCATCTACTATATAAAGGACGTACGAGCGCCTTAATATAAATTACGATAACCTATACGACCCGTTATTCCCTTATTAATATTAAGGGCGGATAAAGGCTAATAGTAAATATACTTTAACCGATCTTACGATAGCTTCTTTTCCCCTCTAAACCTATTAATCGATATAGATTAAATGTATAGAAACTAATAACTTATTATACTAAAGGCATTTTAGGATACATAGGCGTAGCGATTCGACGATATAGTATACGATATGATATGGATATTAGTATTAATAGCATAGATAGAATTAATAGATTAATAACTATTAGTAACCGATAGTTTTAAGGAGAATTAAAAATTAATATTAATAGGACTACGTAGATATAAAGGATTAAGGAAACGGAACTAAAATCGAGCTAATAGGTATACCTATATATAGGCTGGCCTTATATTACTAACTAATAACTAGTATAGCGAGAAGTACTAATATAGGCGTAAAGCGGCGCCTAACGGTAATACTACTAATATTATTAAATAACCCTTATTAGATCGAGACCGGCTTATAGCTCTAACCGGTATCGTATTTAGCGCGATCCTTTACTCGAGATCTATTCCTTATACGTATTACCTTAACGAAGGTTATACGTTAGGAGTTCTAAACCTTAATAAAAGGAATTATCGTCGATTTATTTATAATAATCAAACTATTGATCCAAGGAATACGTATCGTACTCTAGTTAGGCGTTAGCCAACTAGAAAAGCTTGTATAATATCTAGATCCTATCGATCGGAATAGTATAATAAATAATAATATATCTATACTAGAGGAAAAGTATCAAGATATAAATAATAGCTATCTTATCTTTACCCTTATGTTAGATAATAAGACCCTTACTATCCCTCTTTCTACTTTATACCTCGTACCGTTAGATTAAACGGAATCCGTAGCTAAGAAACGGAGTAAATCGCTATCGAGGCCTAAAGTAATAAAAACTAAACTACTAATAAAGACCTTAAAAGTCGATACTAGCCTTCCGCCCTTATATCCGCCCGAAGAAAAGAAGGACGACGATAAAACTCCTACTTAGCTACTCCTTACCCGTAGCTTTATACTTATTCCGTTAATCCTTATAGTATTATCTTAGAATAATAATAACGGGGCTTTTAGTAGTTAAAATATACCGGTAGCTACCCCGATTATCGTAATACTAACTATTAGATTCCCTAACCTTACCGATTATCCTAGGCTTAAGTTTAATAAATTTAACGTAACCTAATAACTAAAGAAGGTAGATCGATTATTTAACCGCTACCGTATAAACGACGACGATAAGATTAAGGAGATCGGCGAATAAATTACGATTAAGATTATTAGGGAGCGTATTAACGACGTTATAAAGGATTAAACGATCTAAAGAATTATCGTTATAGTCCTAAAGTACCGTTTTAAGATTATTAATAAACTAAGCTAAGTTAATATTAAACGTAAACTCGTATAGCTAGAACGAAGTAACGTAATTAACGATCTTAAGGCGATTTTTACGTATTTTATAAATTATAAACGTCTTTCTAAGCTCGTAAACGATAACGGAAAGCTTCCCTAGAAAGTAGGATACCTAACCGATAAACTTCGGATATCCTTAATTATAAAGTTCTATAAGACGGGAGATTATAACTATAATAAGATCGGAAATGTCGACTACCGGATTCTTTATACCTAGCTTTATAAGTAGGCGGAACGTCGTATAATAGCATAAATTACCGATAAGGCCTAAGCCGAAGAACGACGATAGTAAAAAACGGTAACTTTGAAAGAACCCGAGAAGCTTATAATATAAATAGTTTAACGATTAGCGACTCCTAGCCTCTAAATGCCTCTACTACCGCTTCCTTCGTAGCCTAAACCTTTTTATAGCTACTTAAGTATTTATTAAGAAGCTAATATATAGGCCTTCTACGACCGACTTAATGCTTTAAAGATAAAAATAACTTTATAGAACTACCGTTAAAAGAATAGTTCTTATAGTCCTAAGGATACGTACGACGTCGATTAATAATATTAATAAGAAAACCCGTTCCTAGTAAACACGGTTCGGAACGTAAGTCTTTATAACCTATAAACTAACGGTAGGACCTTCGTAAGTTTTAAACGTAATATAATATTAAACTACCGAGGCATACGTAATAAAATTCTATTAACTTAGTCGAATAATTATAAGGAATTTAAATACTAGTTTTATAATACTTTTAATCGGCTTTATAACTATAGCCGCTACCCGCTACTAATGGATATAACCTAGAATCGGTTTTACTATAGGAATAATAAGCGACTATACTACCTCGAGAACGAAAACCCGGATAAGTTAGAATTAATATTAATCCTAGGATCGATTATTACCTAAGCTAAGCGTAAAAAGGAACCGATCGCTTACTATATCTTATTTTACGTATACTAAAGTAAGGAATCTCTAGAATAGATACGTAAAATAGTATATTATTATCTAGCCGAAAAACTAAAGCTTATATCCCTCGACCCGCGATACTTTAAGAACGAGGAAGCAATATTAAAGTAGGAAAAGACATTAAGAGCTATATTAAAGATTAACGTTATTTAAATAGTCGAACGTAAATATAACTACGAGTTATATAAGACGGGGATCTTAAGTTATAATTAAACGAAGGGTTTTATTAACGACGAAGGTATCTATTATTATAAAGGTATTATTAAAACGGACCTAGTCGAAGTTAATATAGTTAAGCGAGCTAAAGGTCCTAACGGCGAATATATCGAAAGAGAAGTACCCGATTAAGAGGATATAGAAGTCCTATCGTTATAGCCTAGGCGTAAATCGACTAAAGCCGGTAAGAACGCTACTTCGAATACGAACGACCTAACTAAGAAGGCGAGGATTATTAACGAGTTATTAAAAGAGTTTTAGTTAGATAAAATTAATAAGAATAATAAGAAACGCTTTAAGGTTTCGTAGGACGACCTAATTAAGTTTATACCCGGGTTTTTGAAATAAGTAGTTAAGTACCTTACGATACGCGTTATAGAGATTAACGAAGGTTAGCTTAAGGTTATTAAAATTATAAAGAAATAGATATAAAAGGATTAGAAAGAAAGCGTTAAAATACCTAGCGTACCGTAAACTACTACCTCGTTTACTAACCCTTCGAGTAAAATGGCAGTAAATTTTATTATCGTAAAGGATATTAGAAACTATATCCGGCCTTTCCTTAAGTTAATAATTAACGTAGGACTTAATAAGGACGAAGCTCTCGTATTTACGGTAATCGATATAGGGACGTAGGTTAATATAATCGAAGAAAGCTACGTAAAGAAGTAACGTTTCTTTATAACCGGTACTAAGGCGATATAGTAAGGTTTTAGATCTTCTATAAAGACCTTATACGTAAGGATAATCGACGGTCTTATCTAGCTTATTAATTACTACCTTCGCTTACCGATCTACGTCGTTAAAAATAGGTTCGTTAATTATCCCTTATTACTTAATATAAACTTTATCTTCTAATCCTATATAAAACTCGAATTCGACGGAAGTACCTTTATAGGAACCGTTAACTTTAATTCGGCCCGGATAATAATCCCTTTCGTTATTAACTTAAGAAGCGATACGTTACTAAGCCTTATACTCAGCGATTAGGAAAACTAAATACCATTAATATCCTAAGCCGCTTTAATAACGTATATAGGCCTGAAAACGCATTCTTAGCCGAGTACTTAGAAACCGACGCTAGCCTTTAAACTAAAATTAATTATACCCGCCTTTATAACGACGATATAGAGGCAATACTTATTTCCGAAGCTAAGGACTTATCGGCCTTCGAACTTAGTTTAAATAAGGGAGATAAAGCGATCGTTAAATTAAGCGACGAAGAATTCCTTTACGTCTTTAGTAAAGCCGTTACGAAGGTAATTCGATATACGACGTAGGAATCGAAATAGCATAGGCGAAGCCTAGCCCTTATTTCGGAATTAGCTTATTAAGTTAAATATACGTTTTTAGTTAATACCATATATAAACCTAAGTCGCGTAAAGTTTAACCCGTAGATAACGTACCGTTAAACGGTTAGATACCGCTAGGAATATTCGATTAAAAGGATTAAGTATTAAGAAAGGTTAAGTCGAAGTACGAACCGCTAAAGGTATTATAACGCGATAGACCCTATAAGAATATTATACTAAGATTCGCTAGTAACCCCCGAGATATTAAATTAATAACGGAAAGGCTTAACGCTATTAAAGTAGGTTTATTAGATACGGAATTAACCGATTAAGAGAAAGACGTACTTATTAAGATCCTATACCGAAAAGAGATAGCCCTAGCCTAGGATTTCTTTAAAATCGGGAAAATCCGACCTAAGGTTTACCCCGATTATAAGATTAGGACGGTACTATATAACGCCTAGTAAGCTAAAGGCATTCCTATCCTAATACCTTTTAAGGAACGAATAATCGAAGTCTTACGTATACGACTAAAGAACGAAATCCTAGATGTTATGGTTTCAAGAGCTATTCGCTGGGTGAAAGGGTATAAATTAAAGGAATAAAGTTATACGAAGAGGAAAAGGAAGAAAGGTACGCTTTACTAAGGCCGCGCCTTCAGGAGCTGGCTATATACGGGAGGAGCGGTTACGTATCCTAGTATTATATTAACTAAGGTTTTATAATTAGGCGTAACTTATTATATGTTACGTAGGCATGTACCCCTAGTGGGAACCACCTAGCTTACTTAAGCTAGCTAAGCACTACTATATATACCTATAGATCGCTCTATATTCTCTAGTAGCTTTCCTTCTTTTTAGTTAGTTAATATATACCTTCTTACCCTTATTTTATTACTCCTTTGCGAATAACCTATTAATCCTAAGCTTAGCTCTCGCTAGCTACGTAATAGTTATAAGCCCGGGGTACTTCTAAGGAGCTATTATTACTTAGGTTATTCTAGCGTAAGTAAGTAATATATTTATCCATTTCTTAGATCTTACGATTATACTCCCTTTATATTTCTATACGGTACTCTACTCTCGTATTAGTATTAGATAGTCGATTACTTATTTCGCTATAACGATTAATACTCCGAATTCTCCTTAGATAAGATTCTATTAACGTTTACTTACGAGCTTACGATAAGTAGCTACGGTAGTTCCTAACGCTTAAGTCGATAGCTACTTAATTCGGTATCTAAAAGGACGTTAATCTAGATGGAGCTAAGTTTAACGTTACTCGAGTTATAGTAGTACTCTTAAGGAGTATATTACTTAAGAGAACGAACTCCTTAAAGAAAACTATAAGAAAGCCGTCTACGAGTAGGCGTCGATCCTAACCGAAGACCGGGAGATTAATTATTAAGGCTTAAGGTACGAACTCGAGAGTAATAAACGGTAGCGTATAATAAGTTCGTTTCCTAGTAATAACGATCGAGGCTTAGGTTATAGCTATTAATAAGTAATATAAGGTCCTTTATAGCTAGATTCTCGCATTTATTTTATAGGCTTTCTTAAGGTAGCTAATATAGAGATATAGTTCTAGACCTTAACCCGATTATTTAAAACCTCGTAAAGATCTTCCGTAAGTAAATTACTCCTACCGAAGCCGTTATTAAGACGCTCGTTAAACGAGAATACCGTAAGTCTTTAAAGAGTAAAGGTAGGTACTTATAATCCCGAGTAATTTTACGCTATATAGTAATACGCCTTCCTTCGCGCTCGCGTTTATTACATTAACGAAATTAAGGGCGTTATAAGAGTAAAGGATTTCCTCGAAGTAGTTAGGCTAAGATCGTAATCGACTAGTTATACGGATATTAATCGCTCTTATTAAAGCTAATAAACTCGGCGAATAACTAAAGATCCTTAAGTAACTAGGTATCGTATTTAACGCTTTCGCTACCGAGAATAAGTAGAAAGGTAAATTAGTTATAAATTTTCGTAATAACCTACAAGGACCGACTTTAGGAGCGAAATTAGCTAATAATAGCGGCTAAGGAAAACTAACGAGCTACGAATACCTTATAAGTCTAGAGGTAAACCATACTTATAGGTAGCTCGCTCTTATAGAATCCTATAGAAGTCCGTTACTAATTAACTATACGTAACCTAAAGCCGATCCCGGTTAATATTATACGAAAAATTAAGGCTAGATACGACTTATTAAGTACGCTAAGCTCCGAAACTAAATTAACCGCTAGGGGTAGACGTTCCCGTAAATAATATACCTAATAATCGCTCCGGGAACGGAGGAAATAACGCTATTACTTAATAGCTAATATTAACGTAATAATAATCGACTACGTATATATACCTATCTACCTAAATTAGATCTACTTTATTATAACCTAGTCCGATACTTATTATCGGAAAGTACCGTCTTCGATAATTATAAGTAGTTTACCTTATTAATAATCGTAATCTTTTAATAAAGGGGTCGTTCGTTTCCGTAGAGACGGATAACGGTCGAAGCTAGTATATAAGCTTTCCTTATTATAGTACGGGTCGTAGATTATCGAGAAGTATATCTTAGATTAATTTAGTAAACCTACTTTAATTTAAAGCTTAAGGACGTCGTACTTATTAAAGATTTCTACGTTAATATTATCTTTAAAGCGAAACTTCGTAGTATAGGTATTTAGTTTTACGGTTTAAATTATACTTTAAGGAATGAAACCCTCGAGAAAAGTACTATAGTAAGGAAGCTAAAGCGACGCTTTAACCTAGTCTTTTTCGAATTTAAGTAGTTCTTTTCTTATTCGTAAGTCCTATCCGTAATATTATTTATAATATATCGAATATTTTACGTAGCGTAGCGTCGATCGTATATAGTACCTTATTTCCCGGAGAGAAACGTCCGGTAGAGAAGATCGAGAGATACTACTAAACCGAGAGAAGATTCCGAGGTCTAGTACTAGCGAGTAGGGTATTTAGTCTTAAGGCGCTTAGAGCCTTCGTTAAAAACGCCCGGAACGTTAAGATTAACGATATACCTATAATTAAGTACGAGTATTATAGTTAAGTATAAGAGAGTAATCTCGCGCCGTTTATTAATATATCGCTCGCTACGTCTTTTTAAAAGGTATATTAGATTTATTTAATTACCCGGAAGGTTACGACGGATTTAAGTAGCTTATCGTAATTAGGATAAATTTAGCGGAATGTTATAGGTTAAGACCTAAAGAGTAAGTAAGGTTTATAATAATAAGAACTCTTCGATTCTTTAAAAGATAGGTTCGAAGTAATTCCGATTCTTAATCTATAAGATACGTTACGATAACGAACGCTTAATAATAAGTATTAAAGGTATATTTAATATAAGATCTAGGTAGTAAAAAAGGGCATTAATCTCGAACTTCCGCCGGTTAATACTAAGGAGTAACCGGTAGGAATAAGAGAGCTAGATATTATTATCGTTAAGTCGATTAAGATAAGGATTAGAGTAAGGCTATTAAAGAAACTATAGCCGGAAACCGTTAAAGCCGCGGTATATCTAATTAATATTAGCCTTAGCTAAGCTTATAATCTTCGTATACCTTACGAGCTTTTAATACTTAGTTTAAGTAGTACTTTAGATAGTATACTCTAGGGTAATAAGGGAGCTAACGAGCGACCTACGACCGGATTAGAACGGTATTTATATATACGGGTATCGCGCGTATCCTTTAATAGGAAAACGTACTAGGATCTTAATAGGAAAGGATTTAAGGTAAACCTACGAGCTTATATCGGGTATTTAATAGGATATTATACTAATAACCTATACCGAATTTAAGTTCCTAAGCTAGTAAAGTAATCCTAACTAAGGATATAATCTTTAACGAAGAAACGTTTTATAGCTAGATATAAGCTAAAAGCTTAGTAACTCGAACGGGAAAAAATTAATCGAATAAATCTCTCGATACGTATAAGTAATAACGTTATTAATTAATTATCGAAGTATTAAACCTATAGGATTCGCTCGTATTATTTAATCGAAAGCTAAGTAGCGAACTAACTCCCCTCGGGGCGAGCCTACTCGGGTAATTAGGATTTAGATACGACTTAGTCCGCCGGTTAGCTCGGGGGTAAGGTAGCTTTAGAAGAAGAAGAACTAGAGATAGATTCCGATAATTTAAAATACGAAACGGCTAGGTTAAAACGAATAACTAAGAGGTAATAAATTATTCGAATTAATCGAGCAGGAAATAAGAGTAACTCGAAGCGAAAACCTAGGAGAAATTAAACGAAGAAACGGATATACCTTACGGGCTCCCGAGTTTAAGACTTACTTTAATTATACCCGCGGAAGCTACGGAAAATAAGAATATTCCGATAAGGAGTATAAAGTAACTAGAATTAGACGGCTATTAGTAAAAATACCGAAAGTCCGGAGCGGCGAATATACTTCGCCGACGGAATAATACTCGGGAATAGCCTCTAAAGTAATTAATAAAAAAACTCGTACTTCCTCCGAAGAAAAGGAGTAATATAGCCTATTCCCGTAAACTACTTAGCGTAAGTAGCGTAAAAGAAAGGTTTATCCTCCTATTATCCGTTATAATAAAAGGAAGAGAAGAGAAAGCCCGGAAAGGAATAAGTAATAAGTAACTTAAGTATTAGAGTCTACGTAATATCGGAACCTAACGGCTAGAATAACCTCCTAAAGATCGTAGCTCGATTTCGTAATAACCTTTAGCTTAATTAATTAAAAGGATAGTAAGTAAAGAGCTACGATAAGTATATTACGCTATACTTAGTTTTCGTAATAGCCGTTAATTAAAAAGGCCGAGCGATTAAGCGTATCGCTTAATAAGATAAGAATTTACCGCACGATTTATTTAAACCGCTAAAGATATAAAAGGACCTAGATAAGTATTTTTAGGAAAGCGATTTAAGAGAACGCTATTAAATTAAGGCCTTCCTACGTATTAAAATATAGCGTATTATTAATCGCGAACGGGTAAGAATAAAGCTAATTTTATTAATATAAGTCTTCGATTATAAATTCGACGAAGATAATTTCCTTACTACTTATAAGTCGCGTTTAATAACGCGAGGAGATTTATAGCCTAAAGAGTTACTCGAGAGTACTTACGTAACTACGTTAGTAATAAAATCGTTCCGTATAATAATAACTATCGTAGCTTAATTTAACCTCGAAGTTAATTAATATAACATTAAAAACGCGTTCCTTAACGCGGTAAGACCGGAAAACGACCTTATACTTATAGAGTTACTAAACGGGTTTAAGGAAGAAGGAAAATACGCCTTCGCTATAAAAGTAATATACGGGTTTAGAGATTTACCCCTACTTTAGTTTAAGAAGATCGAAAGTACCTTTAACCGCCTAGGACTTTAAAGCTCTCTAAAGAAGCCGTACTTATTTTATATAAAAGGACGAGAAGTCTTCGTACTAGTATACGTAAACGATATATTAGTTATAAATTATAAAAGCTTAAAAGCGATAGTATAAAAGGTAGCTTAGGGGTTAAAGAATACCTATAAAACGAAAGAGCTTAAACCGGTAAAGTAGTATTTAGGGATTAAGGTAATACGTAATCGTAAAGTACGAATTATAACCTTAATATACGACGTTTATATCGAAAAGATTACTAAACGCTTTAAATTAACGAATAATAATTAATTTCCGATAATATTATTATTAATTACCGAGCTAGTAAAGTATATAGGCGTTACTTTAAAATAATAAGTTAAGGAATACTAAGAGAAAGTAAGGTTACTACTTTATAGCGTAATTATAATACGTTTAGATATCGCTTTTATAGCGTTTTAATTATTCTATTTCCTAATTAATTTAAGACCTTAATACTTTAAAGCGATTAATTAAACGATTAAATACCTATATATTACTCGTTTCCTTAATATAAGGTATAGGGATAAGAATAATAACGCGTAGGTATTCTTAATTAATAATAACGCTTCGTTTATAAACGATTCCGAGTTAAAAAAGTCGTCTTAGGGATACGTAATATCCTTATTTAGAGGTCCGATTATATGAAGAGCCGTTCGTTAGGATATAGTATCGATATCGACGACTAAAGCTAAACTACTCGTATTAAAGTATATAGTTAAGGAAACGATAGCTTTTAAACGTTTCTTTAGGGATATTACCCTAAAGTTAAGAAAACCTTAGAAGGTATATAACGATAACTAGTAACGATAAAACTAATAATAGGAAAGAAAGAAAGAATTAATACCAGGCTACGTTATATAGATATATAGAATATATAGCTACGCTAGAAGTATTAAAAAGGTACCTTCGAAGTAATTTATCTCTTTATTAACTAAATACTAGTAAACGGACTTACGAAAGCTTTATTACGTTAGTCGTTCGAGTATTTTAAAGTATTACTTAACCTATAAGATACTCGCGGAAAAGTAGTTACGATAATACTTAAAGAATCGCCGTAAGTATTAACGGTACGTAAATTCTTACCTTAATTAATTAATATATAAATATAAAGTATTACCGTTATATAGAGACGGCTTTCCTTACCGCTAAATATTAAACTCGTATTACTCCTAGATCCTAGCATAGGAAGGCTACTTTAAGATAAAGAACTTAACTATAGGAATAATAAGCGCGGTCGGATTAACGGGAAATATAAGTATTAACGGGTTCGTTTTAGTATTCGATAATCTCCTTATATAAGCGGTCGGCTTATCGGTATAATACTTCGTATAGGTATTATTCGAAAAAGATAGGCGCGTAAACGCGAGCGATCTTAGATATTACTTCCTTAGAAGATTACTCTTCGTCCTTAGAAGTCTCTTCTTCCCCTTCTTTTCCTCCGACGTCCTTTATTTTTATATTTAATTTTTATTCGGGGGCGATAACGGGCGAGGCTACGCTAGGTATTACGATCGATAGGCCGGCGGAAACGCTACTTACGTTAGCTAAAGTAATAAAAGGGCTAGTAGGTATAAAGCTAAGGGCGAGTACGGCTACGGTAATCGATAAACCGGTAACGGAAGGGCTTACGTTTAACTAGGTAAATTAACCGGAATTAATTACGTTTCGTCGTAACTTTACGGTTTCGGATACCGCGGGTATTTATTTTCCGTTTTAATAAAGCGTAAGAAACTCCTTTATTATCGTAACGAACTTAAGGGCTTATAAGTAACGTTAACGAGTATTAAATAACGCGAAATAAAGTTTATATATCGATAAAACCTTCGATACGGGCGACGATAAAATAAATAGCCGGTAGGATTAGAACGTCGGCCCTATATAATATTAGTTCTAAACTTCGACGTATAAGGGTAAGAGTACCTATAGAAATACGTAGGCGTAACCGGATAAGTAGTAATAATAACGGCCGGTATTTTAAAGAAAATCGAAGTACTTTTTAATAAACCTATTCTAAGCCGTATTACGTACGTAACCTAAGTAAGGAACTATACGGCGAGCTCCGTACTTTCGATTACGAAAGGCCGAGGTAATTCCTAAGGCGACGGTAATAAAAGCGGAAGCGGCCGGCGCGACGGAGGTATTAAACGGAACCGCCGGAACGGTTAGGTTAAAGGAAATAACGGAAGCGGTAATAGCTCCGGAAACCGAAAAAGCGCTACGGCCTCGTCCTTACCTTCGTTCTCGTTTTACGATATTATTACGGGTTAGAATAATAATAATAACGGTCGCTTAAATAACGCGAGTAACGGCGATATCATTAGAAAACGTAACTTAATATACGCGAGTTTAGGCTCGGGTTTTACGCGAAGAAACCTTACGAGTAATTAATATAACCGGGCGGTCGCTTTCCTCGATTACTTCTTCGTATAAGGAAGAGGAGTCTTCCTCGGAAGATTCTTTTTAAAGGATTCGTCGGTAGAGACCTTAATAACTCGGAATACGGTACCTTAAGAAACGTAAGTAATTAAGGTTTAGGGGCGTTACGTTAAAGCGCTAGGTACGATTATATCGACGTCGCTTTCGTCGATAAAAAGGTCCTTAAAAGGCTAAGCGATAACTAAGGCCCCGGACCCGGAAGTAAAGGATACTCTCCGCGGTAAATAAAACTACCGGCCGAAGTTCTAACGCTACTCCCCGTACGAATACGGAAAATAAACTAAGAGCTCGCGGCGGAAAGGCCGAATACCCTTTACTCTAGCGAGGCTACGATACCTTAAAGCGTTAATATTATTTTACGAAGCTTTTAAGTATCGGATATATTAAGAGATCGTTAACTACGGTATTATATTACTACTAGTAAATAATAAGTAAGTAATAAACGAATTATCTTAAATAATTTCTTACTTATTAATATAAAATAACTAACGATCGTTTTATTATCCTAGGATACTTTAATATTAAAAGTAATATATTAGTCGTAAATAATAACCCTTACCGTAATAAGCTAAGTTACTATCTTACGGTCGTTAATAGAAATATATTACGATTCGTATAATACGTAAACTACGCTTTACGTAAATTATAAAGGAAGCGGATTTACCTTGCGATAATAAATTAACGAAGCTTTATTAGTTATGTTAACTTACGATTACGTAATTAATAGAATTACTTAATTATAGTTAGGAATATATACCTATAATAAATAACCGAGGGAAGAAAGGGAAAGAAAGAGGTACGCTTAATTCGAGAGCGAGAAATCCTAAATATATTTATACTTAACCGCTTTCGTAAGAGAAACGGCAGAATCGTTAATATAGATAACGCGCGCGAGCGCGCGCGATAATAATAAAGGAGATTAAATCCTAATATTAATACTAAAGCTATTACTATTACTACTACATTACCTATATAGCTAATAACCGCTTAATCGAAAGTAAGTAATTATACGAATAATTATACGAGTAATTATTTTCATTTATAATAAATTATAGAGTATTAAGTAAGGGATACGAAGAGTATATAACTTAGGAGAAAATACTACTAGTAATAAACCGAAATATATACAGATAAGGGAATATAGGAAAGCCCGAGATAAGGCACCTAATAATCGATTAACCTTAACGAGGTATAGCGAGATTAAGGAATAACCCCTTAGGCTACTATCGTAAGTAAAGGACTATAATTAACCTTACTATCGTAAGCTTAACTAAGGGATATATTACGTAGGCATATACCCCTAGTAAGAACTACCTAGCTTACCTAAGCTAGCTAAGTACTACTATATATACCTATAGATCGCTTTATACTCTCTAGTAGTTTTCCTTCTTTTCTAGTTAGTTAATATATACCTTCTTACCCTCATTCCATTGCTCCCTTTATAAACAACCTATTAACCCTAGCTTAGCTCTCGCCAGCTACGTAACATTATATAAGCTTTCCTTTCTGTTAATTAAGGTATTCGAATCGTTCTTAATTAGTAGCGCTTCCTTTCCTTTTTAATTAATTAACCTTTTTCTTACTTTTCCTCTTATTCTTCCTTCTAAACCTCTCCTTTTCTTATAATAATAATAGCTTTTCCGTTTCCGTTACCTTAATTAACGTAGGTAAACCTCTTTCTTTACGGCTATTTATCGTTATTATATTTTACTAAGGCCGTATTTCGTCGGGATATAGCTCTTCTTTTAACTCGCGCGTTCCGTAAGATATTCGATCAATTCCTAGCTAACGTAATATTAGTAAATATTTTTTTCTTCGTTTCCCGACCCCTTAGGTCTTTCCGCTCCTACCTTTCGTCGCTTAATACGACGCCTTACGTCCGTTTTTCCCGCCGACGAAAGTAGTAATAATAACGCTAGTAATATCGCCGCCGTAACGGCCTTAATAAGGCTAATCTTTTTCGTTTCGTTATTCCTTTCGCTTAATTACGTATTAATCGGTTTTATAGCGAGAAAGCGCCCTTTTTAACCCTAAGCCCGCCGCTTAGGAAATTACCGCTTTCCTTTAGATTCTTATCCTCTCGCGTACGATTACCGCCCCGCGTACGGTTATTACCCTTCGTTTAGCCGTTACCCGCCCGGCGGATACCTACGCCCTTTCTTACCGTCGTTACGTAAGCGCTTTACGTATTTATTACGATAAAAAGGGCCGGAGCCCGGCGTATACGGAATACGTAATTAACGAGTATAGTTATTAGCCGCTATAAATATTACGTATGCTTTATATAAATAATTATTATTAATATTTCTTAGCCCCGCCGTCGCGCTTTCCGCCGCTTATTAATAAGTAATCGGCCGTACTTCCGTTAATAACTCCCGCTTACGGGACGTCTTCGCTTTTATTAACGCCGCCGAACGCTTATTAGCTTACGGCTTAATCGGCTCGTTAACCTCCTTTCCTTTTTATATATATATATATATATATATATATATTAATCCCTTTTTCTAAGGAATTCGTAGATACTATAACCCGAGCCTCTAGCCCGGCTTCCCGCTTTAATAAGGCCGCTTTTACCGGTTCGTTTACCGTCGCCGCTACCGCTTCCGCCGGCCCGCCCGCTACCTCCGTTAGCCCGTCCGTTACTCCCGCCGCCCCCGGTCTTAATAACGCCGTTCTTTAGCGTACGATTTCGGCCCTAGAGGAGCGGATTAACGCCTTAAAGGGCTCCTAAAGCTTCCGTTCCCGCTCGCCGGCCCGCTTCCCGCGCCCCTGCTTACGTTTCCGCCGCTCTTAACGCCGCTTCCGCTCCTTAGCTTCTCCTCTTTCCTTAAAGACGTTAGGTATTAACCGCGCCGCGCGCGCTTATTACTCCTTCGCCGTTTAATTTATTTTCGACGAGAAAGCCGAGGAAGCCGATACTTCCGAGTTTTTTTCGGAGGAAAAAAAAGACGGCGACTACGACGACAACGACGATTAATCGCCCCTTTCTTTCCTTTTTTTTTTATAATTAAATAACGCTTTCATAACGTTTAAGAAAGAGATTTAGCCTCGCGGTTTAATTCTTAGGTATTCCGTTTCTTAGTTAATTATAATTTTAAGTTTTCCTAGGTCGTATATTTTTCCCTTAAGCCGTCGTTTACGGTTATTAATCCGTATTTATTTTCGTAAACGTTTAATACCTCCGCTTCTATAAAGTCGGATCATAGGTACTAGGATAATTCCTAGTAGCCCTTTTAACGTATTAAAACTTCGCGTCGTTTTTCCTTCCTTACTTTCTTATTTCTTACGTAAAGGATTTCCTTTATTATAAACTCGTTAGTCCTTTCGATAAATAATAAGAAGAGTTATAAGTCGTTTCGGGTTTAATTTAATAACTCGTCCGTATACGCTTTCTATAATTAATCGACGTAAAACTTATTATTAATTTCGGTCGGGATATCTTTTAGTTCGATTACGTACGGGTTTAATACTTTCGTAACCGTATATTTTATCTTTAATTAATCGAGCTTTTTCTTAAGTTTACTTATATTATAATAAATAAGGTCGAGCTATATTTTATCGCTTACTTAAAATCTTTCGGCCGGGAATCGTTTTTAGTTTACGTAGAATTCGTATTATTAAAAGGTTACGGTTAACGTTACTTATACGAAGTTTAAAACTACGCGGACCTTATTTACGAACGCCTTCGCTTAAAGTTCTGGTAGTAAAGGTATTATTTCCGCGCCCGGGTCGGCGGAAACCGCGGGTACGGGGTTTAAATCGAAGCCGTATATCGCGAAAAAGGGAAAGAGCTTTATCGAGGTATTAGGCCGTTCGTTTAACGTTAATTAAACGATAGGTAGCTATTATATTTAATCGTTTTATTCGTAGTTAATATAGCTTCGTAATACCGCCTAGATTTCTTAATTAACCCTTTCGGAGCCTTCATTTATTTAGGGGTAATATACCGTACTTAGTTTTTATTTTATATTGTCACGTAGAGAGCCACCTGTACATGGCTCCCTACTCCTTCTCGAGTTGCTCGCTTACCTAACATAGCTCCCAGCTCGCTTATATAACATAGCTCGCAGCTCCCTATCGTCTATATATAGGTAGCTCGCATCTCCTTTGTTAATCTCCTTCCTTCTTAGATAGTCAGTCAATTCACCTTCTTCTTCCCACCTTCCGTTGCTCCCAAGAAGCAACCTCAGTGCCCACGTAGCTCTCCCGATCTACGTATCATATATTTATTAATCGATAGAGATAGCTTTAGAAACGGCTTAGTTAATTCGATCCTTTATCGCTTATAATATTTCTTAGCTAGTTATAATATTAAACGTAATACGCTAGGAAGCGCTTCGTATACGCTTTTACGTTTATAATAGGCGTAGGTTCGAGGATTATAATCTTACTTAAGCGGTTCTTAATTACTTATATATATTAATTATTCTTCGATAGAGGTAGGTTTACGATAAAGTCTATTTATATATCCTTAAAGTAACGGTTAGGTATAGGAAGGGATTTAAGGAGTTCTTTTTTATGTTTTTTTTATAGCTTAAAGCGGCCGTAGACGTTATAGTTACGGATAAACCTCTTTACGTATTAATAAAGCATCGGTTAATAAAAGTTTCGGCTTAAGATCGTTATAATATTCTCTCAGCCGGGGTAGCTAATAACGTATAAGTCGTAGGCTCTTTAAATTATTTTCATTCGTAATTCGTTAAATTAATCCGTACCTCGGGAGTTTATTTCCGCGTTTCCGGGGAACGGACCTCTTAATATCTATATCCGGTCCTTTAATAATAACCGTCCTCCGGCGTTAATCGTATATTCCGCGATTTATACCTTTAATTTTATGGTCGGGGCGAAGGAGCGGGCGCTTTATTTTATTACCTAGTACGTTTATTAATATAACGTATCGAAGTACGCCGTCTTTTTTTATAGGGACTAAAGTTCGTTATCTTCGAAAACTCTAACATCGGGCCCGGCGGATTAAGACGTTATTATTACGTAGGTTTAATTTCGAAAAGCCCCTTTAGGGATAAGTTATAAGTACCGTAATTCCTTATCGTTTATACTTAATCGGTTTTAGTTCTTTCGGAAGAGCGTATCGGGAATCGCGGCTTAATTATTAGCGCGGTAAACGAGGTCGAAGTTATATCGGGATAGGAGTTTCGTTTAGCGCGTTTATCGCTCCGAGAGGCGCTAACGGGTTATAAAATATTCGAGGTTTTTATGGTTAATTAAAATAGTAAATTTTTTATAGCTTCTTAGCTCGGCGTTTTATTATTTTAGGTACCTAATAATAATTAATATTTCCTTATCGTAAATCGGGTAGTTAATTTCGGCCGGCCTTAGCTTTTAAGAGTAATAAGTTACTACCTTTCTTCCCTTTCTAGCTTATTAAAATAATACGCCGCCGAGCGTCTATCTTAAGTAGTTTATTTCTAAGAACGTTAACTTATTTAGGTTCTATTACGTTAAAATAAACGCCGACGTAAATAAGGTCTTTAAGCGTTAGAACGCCTTTTCGTAGATAAGGTTCTATTTAAAGGGCTAATGCTTCTTTATTAAAGTAATAAGGGAGGCGGTAATCTCGGAAAATCCGGGGATAAATATACGGTAATAATTAGCGAACCTTAGGAAGCTTTTAATTTTTTTTATTAAGGTAGGGGCCTCTTAGTTTAATATTGCTTTTATTTTTTCCGGGTTTATTTATATTTCTTTACCGGCGTATATAATAAACCCTAGCTATTTAATGATCGTTATTACGAATTCGTATTTCCCGGGGTTTAGGTAGAGGTCGGTTTTATAAAAGCGCTTTAAAATTATACGTACTTTAGCTATATAGTTCTTACGGAACCCGCTCGTATAAATAAGAATATCGTTTATATAAGCGCTAGCGAAGTCGTCGAGGAATTTCTTTAAGACGTTATTTATATATCTTTAGAAGGTTACCGGGGCGCTTATTAACCCGAAAGGTATTATTAATTATTCGAATAATTCGTATCGGGTTTTAAACGCCGTTTTAAATTCGTCGCTTTTCGCGATACGGACTTTATAAAAGGCCGCGATTACGTTTATCTTCGTAAACTACTTTACCGACGTAAGGTTACGTAAGGTATCGCCGATAAGCGGAAGCGGGTAACGGTTCCCTCGGGTTAAGCGATTTAACGCCCGGTAATTATAATAAAATCGGAAGCCGTTTCTTAGCTTACGGGCGAAGAAAACTAAGGCTCCTACTTCCGAGTTACTAGCCCGGATAAACCCCTTATTTAGTAAGTCGCGGAACGTTTTCCGTACTACTAGGAGCTTTTTCCGGGATATCCTATATAAGGAACCTTAAGGTAACGGTTTCTCTTTTCCGTTTAGTCCTTTTTCTATATTAATTTTATAGTTAACGCCTAGGCGATACGGGGCGAAACGGTCGGTTTCTTTCTTCTTTTATAGCGGGAATAAATCGTAAAACTCCCGTGGGATTATTTTTCGTAGTTCCGCTTCCGTTTTTACGGGTTTCGGCTTTAAGGCTTTCTTTATATTTACTAAGGAAGCGGCGAATATCGATATACCTTCCGTATTTATTCCTTCTTTCTTACGGCGGCGTATCTTCTTAGCTAAGCCTACGAACGTATTAACTAATACGTATTAAGCCTTTTTTAACTCCCTTATAAGCGGGGTCGTACGTTTCTTTCCTTTATATTATACGCTTATTCGTATTTTTCCGTATTATAATCGGTTCTTATATAGGTACGAAACTACTTCGTTATATATTTATTACGGTTTTTTTAAAATTATTAAGAATTTTAATAACGGAATAACGTATACGTATATTAACTACGTATATCCGTTAATCTTTAGGGCTATATAAGTAATACCTTAAATTATTACTTCTTTTATAGCGCTTAAAGCGCCTTTAATACTACGGGAAAGAATAAGAATAAGAAGTAGGTTAAGAAATCTAAATAAGTCCTTATTAATAGCTATAAAATATAGGTAACCTTCGTTTATAAGGGCTTCCGATAATAACGTTTTATTAACTATAATTAATAATAACGAGGAGCTACTTTTTATTTTATCCTTATAAGCTTTTTATTTATTTATTACCTCCTAGCTAGGCTCCGTCGCCCGACTTTATAACGGAGTTATTCTTTTTCCGCTATTATATTAATTAATATATCCTTTAATTCTTTTAATAATAATTCGATAACTTACGTTATCCGTACCGATACGGGCGGGAACCGCCTTTAGTTACTCGGGCGAATAGCTAGTAGGTAGGAGTAATCCTTAACCTAATATTAGTTAACGCCGTAGCGGAAGTAGCTATCTTAGACCTTCCTTTTTTCGTACTTCTTCTAAGGTACTTATTTTATCCGTCGGGTATTACTACTAGGTCCGCTACTAGACCTACCGTAAGCTTAACGGGGCTTCCTTTACGATTTAATAAAGCCCGTTATAATCGTATCGCTTTAAGTATTTATCCGGACGGAGTTCGAGCGCTAGGTAGCGGATGTTAATTCGTAGCTCGGGGTCGCCGAGTAGCGCTTATTTTCGCCTAACTTCTTCGCGAGCCGCTTAAATTCGGTTATTTATTCGTAACATTACGCGATTAAGTAAATTTAGACGATAAAGATATCGTAATCTTAAGATATTTAAATCGGGATTAATATATTTTAAAGGTAGTTAAATAATATTACTTTTAGTTACGTTAGTTTATTATCGTTATCCTAGCTAGAGCTTCTAGCGTTCGTTAGGACCTCTTCGAAGTCGGGTAGGAAGCTTCCGAAGGTCTTTTCCTCTTTCTACCGTAGTTTCCGTAGTTTTTATTACGCGTTCTCCTTAACCTAAATATTACCGAACGTTTCTTTTATATGCCTTAGTAAGTCCTTAGGTTAAAATCCGTCCCCTGAACCGCCGGATCTTTAGAAGTATTTTATTTTCCGCTACCGATCTTCGGATATCGTACCGAGGATAAAGTACTATATCGCGTTATTATTACCGAATAAACCGTTCGGAACGTCGATTAAGATTTTCGCTTATAGCCTTTTTAAAATAAAGTAAACCGATATAGCCTTTCCGTTTTATTCGTATTACTTAAGAGGTTTTCGTCGAGTTCCGTTTACGCCCGTAGGTAGGGTAGTTATAACCTTAAGTACCGGTACGGGTACCGGTAGTACGGGTATTAGGGAGTTACTTCGTAGGAAATCGATTATATATTCTTTTATAGAATTTAAGAAGTAAAGGTCTTATAATAATACGTAATAAGCTAGCGTCGCCTCCTAAGCGCTCGACTACGCCTAGGCCTTAGATTTATCTTTCGTTATTTAGGAGTCGGATATCGAATATCTAGGTATTAACCTTACGGAGAAGATAGTATAGCTTTTTATTACGGTTTTAAGAGCTATTTGCTAGGTAAAAGGATATAAATTAAAGGAATAAAGCTATACGAGGAAGAAAAGAAAGAAAGGTACGCTTTACTAAGGCCGCGCCTTTAAGAGCTAGCTATATACGGGAAGAGCGGTTACGTACCCTAATGCTATGTTAACCAGGGTTCTATGACTAAGCGCAGCCTATTATACTAGAAGAGAGTTACGGTCCTTATCGAAATACGTAATTCGTAGTCGAGAAGAAAGATGGTAGTTTACGACTTATTAACTCTACGATAAAACTTAACGCCTAGATTATTTACGACGCCTTCCTACCCCGAAATAAAGACTCCTTTACCTAAGAATTCGTTATATATTAAATCCTTATAATCGTCGACCTTTTCTCTAGGTACAATTAAGTAATACTAACGAAAACGAACCGTAACCTAACTACGTTCGTTACTCTTATTAGCCTTTTACGTATAACGACTTTATTAAAAGGCGCGATAAACTTAGTTACCGCTTTTTTTCGAGCCGTTATACGAATTCTTTACGATTTAATTCCTATTAAATGCGAGCCTTTTTTCGACGACGTTAGCATTAAAGGGCCGGTATCGAGATACGATAACTAAGAGGCTTTTCCGGGAATACGACGCTTTATCTTTAAGTACTTAGAGAATATCGACGCCGTTTTCTTAAACTTCGAATTAGCCGGTATTATTACTAACGCCGTTAAGTTTACTTAGTATAAAGATAGTACGGTAATCGTCGGATATCTATACGGAATAAACGATAGAAAGCCCTCGGAAGCGAAGATAATTAAGATCTTAGAGTAAAAGTTATATAAGAATATAAACGAAATAAAGTCTTTTATCGGTATTACGGTTTTCTTTAGGATATAGATCGATTATTACGCTATAGTTACTAAATCCCTCCTAATATTAATGCGTAAGGAAATATACTTTATTTAAGGTATCGATTAATAACATACTATAAATTCGCTTAAAACTACTCTTATTAACGTACCGGTATTAATTATTTTAAATTATATTATTGAATAACTAATTCGAGTAAAAGTCGACGTATTAAGAAACGGTTAGGGTTACTTACTAGGTTAGAATAACGATAAAGGTAACTTCAGACCTTCGAGATACGAGTTAGGGATCTAAAAAGAGGCGGAGTTAAATTACGATACTACGAAACGAAAGTACCTAAGAGTCGTTAAGTCCTTACGACGGCTTCGAAACTACCTTTACGACATTTACTTCGTACTTAAAACCGACGCTAAAGTATTAATCGCCTAGCTTAACGACGGATTCTCTAGTTTCCCGGGCGCTATCCTTACTAAGTAAATAACCTATATTAAGATATTTAGCTTCAATATTTAATATATACCCGGCAAGAGATATTTCGCTACGGACGGTTTTTTACGTAAACCTAACGGCCTAAGCGACGACGATAACGATTAATAAAAAGGCGATATAAAGGACTTTATTAATATATAGTTTAATATAGTATACGCGAATATAGTCGCGTTACTTAACGTCGTTAAGTAATCTAACGATAAAACCCTACCGTTATAACCGCCGGAAGAATAGTCGATAAAGTCGTAAGAAATAATAACGTTTCTTACGCGATTTTAATTACCTACCCGATTAAGAGATAACCGATTAATAGGATATTAAAAGCGGTAGACCCGGTTTAAAAAGGAAGCGCTTAAATACGTCGTTTCGGAAGGTATCCTATAGAGGAAGCCCGAGAAGTATAAGGGCATACGACGCGTTATCGATTAGGAGAAATTACGTAAAGCTATAGTTAAGGATTATTACGAGGATTTCAGTTATAAGGGACGTATTTCGACTTACGATCGGATAATTAAACTATATTATTAGCGCGGTATATTCGAATACGTCGCCCGAAAGGTTAAATCGTATTTTAAAATAAAAAGGAAATAATACCCGAAAAGTCGATCCCGCTTTATATTACGAGTTAATTAACGTTCTTATTTATTAGGTAATAAACGTATAATATATACTAATAAATACTAGATTTATCGTAATAATCGAAGCACGAAACGAACTATCCGGTTTTTTCGAAGCCCGAGCCATTAGAAGGATAGATTCTAAGACGATCGCTAAGTTCCTTTAGGAATAAATATTCCTATAGCACGATATACCCCTAGTAATTAAGTATAATAATAATTCCGATAATAAAAAAAAAGTTCGTAAAGTAATAAAGTTAATCGGTATTAAAGTTAAAGTCGGTATTATTTATTTCCTATAATCCTAGGATATAGTCGAAGTTAAGTATAAAGTAATTCGCGGAGGCCTTATAAAAGGTATAAACGGTAGTAATCGGAAATAAACGAACCTATTAAGGGTAATTATATAAGTAAATAAGACCTCGACGCGCTTATACGGAATATCGCTATACGAATTAATATATAAGCGTAAAGCTATTATCCCGAAAGAAAACCGTTATCCCGACCTAATATATTATAAACTAAAAAAATATCCCGGACCGAGAATCGCTTTTAATTATATACGTACGATTAATCGAGAGATACTAGGAAGATATATTGCCGTAACTAAGGTTTTAACGGCTAAATATAAGGAAGTTATCTAGTATTAGGACGAGAAGAACGCTTACCGGATACGAAAAGAGCCCCTAAAAACCGACGACCTCGTGCTATTATACGATACATTACGATATATAAATAAATCGGTAGCCGTAAAACTAAAGTACTATTAAAAGGAATCGTACTTAATCGCCGAAGATTTAGGCTATAATTATTATAAGCTTAAAGAACCGGATAAAGTTACGTTATTATACCTAGTTTTAGGCTATAAATTACGGAAATCTATCTAAGATATTAACGGGTTTTAAAAGCTAAAGAACCCGGAGGAGGACGAATGGATTATACGCTTACTACCGACTAAATATAAGGACTAGGAATCGACGATTACTAACGACCCCTAAGCTAAAGGAAGCCTAGAACTTATACCCTTAGTAATCGACGATAAGAAAAAGAATATTAGCTTCGAACGATAAGGTACGAATTATAATAAAAATATTAAATAGAAAGCTTAAAGGATACGAAGTTATACCTAACGATAAACCCGGACTAAGAAGATCGACCCGATTTAATAAATAACCCTCTTATTATAATACGATAAAGCTATAGTACCTTAAAATAACCTACTTATACCGATCGAAGAGTAATAAAGCCTAGGAGCTTAATATATAATCGCTTTCTTAAGCGAGGGAGAAAAGAAGTTATTCCTATATGGTTATTAAACCGGTAGCCTATATACGAAATTAATACCTTAAATCATAATACTAATAAATACGCCCCCTTTATTTCTTACATTAAAAGAAAGTATATTTCCATAGATTATTAACGCCGATTAACGCGTTCTTATACTTAGATAAGTTATTCTTTACGTTTATTATTAGGAATCCGGGATATTAATATCCTAGTATTACGAAACTATTATATTTTAATATAGGTATATTTTAATATTTAAAGGGAAAGTAAGGAAAGTAATTTATATTAGTATTACGTAAAACGTAGACGCCTACATTCACGCTTTGCGGTATGTAGGCTTATATAGGCTGGTTCAACTGCTACGTGACAATTAGTAAAAGTAAAAGAAAAAGGAAAAGGAAAGGAATACGCGTTTAAAAATAAGCTAGAAGTAATATATACCCGCCGATTAATACCTCTTTTTTCCTCTTAATTTCCTTACTTTATCTAATTTCCTTACTTTATCCTTTACTTATTAGTTACTAAGAAAACTAAAAAACTTATTTATTTCCCGACCCCCGGAACGTAGCGATTTTCGAGTTTATTATAGCTAGTAACCCTTTTTCCGTTACCTATATTATAAGTAGGTATACGGCCTAGCTTAGATCCTTTATTAAAGGGAGGTTACGATTTATCCGCGTCCGTAGGTAGGTAAACCGTTCGTTTCGAAATTTATAACGTACCTTATTAATAAAGAAGAGGTAGATACCGTAGGAGTACCTAAAGATATGATCGGGAGCTAGGGATCGGTAGGAAAAGGCTATATACCCGCGTACTTAACGGTATCGGAAGAAGCGAGCCGGCGCTTATAGTATTAATAAGGTACTTCGTTAGGTACCTTATATTATTAAACGAATAAACTAACGACGTAACGAGGGTTTATTATTAATCGACGAAAATATCGCCGACCGGGCCCTTATTATTAATCTTTATAAATAACGTCCGACGGCGAGAGGATTAGACGTAACGAACGAAGGATATAATATAGCTCTAGAGGTAGGTAACCTCCTAAAAATCCTTACTTAAGATCTCTTACGTAATATATTAATCGGCCGCCGGCCTACCTAGAAAATAAAACCGAACGTTACGAATTATTTTTATTATTAATCTAGCTTTCGATTAATAGATCTTATTAATATTAAAAGCTATATACTTAGCGTTATTAGTTTATTACCTAAATTCCTTCGATACCTCGGAACTACCGGCTAATAATTATTTTCGGGCTTTAGTTTAACGGGCGGGAATACGGAATATACGATACTTACTAAGGCTTAGGAATTAATTAATTAACGTCCCGGAATTCCTCGGTAGAAGATAAGTAACGGAAGAATTCGTTAGGCTACTTATTTATTAAATTTACCGGCGGCGGTATCGACTTAGCCCGTTAATGCGTTACGGCCTTCTTCTTATCCTCCTTAGCCTTCCTAAAGGCCCCGGCGATCTCTTCGTCGGTAATTCCCGTAGCTTTAAGCTATTCGAATAGCTTAAGGACGGACGCCCGGTTTAGTTTAAGGAGTTACTTTTAGAGGATAGGGTTTATTATATATATATATATAAGAGAAAGAGAGATAGGGACGACGAAATTATGAATCTAGAATTAAGAAAAATCGAAAAACGAATTAAAACGAAGATAAAGAACCTAAGGAGAAGAAGAAAGGAAATAAATCGGAACCGTAAAATAGCGAGAAATGAAAGGAAAGGTCGAACGAAAACGAAAGAATCGAATACGTTACCTAGGTCGTAAGTACCGTACTTAGGAGAGTCTCGATAGTACTTACCTTAGCCTACGTTTAATTACGTATCTATAAACGTACGTATTTATTACTTTATTAAGAGTATATAATAAGAAGTTATAAACTAACGTATCTCCTATTATAGCTTTATACGTATACGGGAGAACGCGCTTTCCTAAAGCGTAAGCCGTAAAGGTATATCTAACTATATCGTCGATACGTCTCCCTTCCTCCCCTCTTTTTCCTCTTTAGGTATTTTATTTCGAAACCCCTTCCCCTATAATTATTATATTCTTATTAATCTCTAGCCTACCTTTTTTATTATTAATTTAAATTCTTATTTTTACCTTTAATTTATTATCTTTTCTTTTCCTTTCCTTAATTCTTTTTTTATTTTTTATGTCTTTCCTCCGTTCCGCCGGCATTCCTCCTTCCTTTTCCTTTTCTTCCGTTTATAAAGACGTACGTTACGCCGATCTAGCCGATTTAATAAAACTCCTACGGGAGATTTATAATAATAAAGATAACTAAAGTAATATAAAGAAGTATTAGCTTAATATTCTAGATAATTACGATTCGGGGAATAGTTTAATCGAATTAGGATCCGATATAGCCTAAGCCCTTTAGCTATTCGTTAATCGATCCCGAATTATGAATTAATAGCTATAAGAATAAACGAAGGTAGCCCTAGCTAACTCTTTCGTATACCTCGCCCGTTACGACTACCTTACTAACGAAGATATCCGCGCCTTTTATACCATAACTAACTATAACCTTAAAGGTAGAAAGGCGGCCTTCGAAGTAAATCCGTATTAAATAATAAGCTATCGATCGGTAGGATCGTTTAACTTCTTAACCCGCTAATACCTTTTCGATAACCTTGCCTTTATTTTAATTTTTACGATCTATACGGATTTAATAAATTCCGAACGAGTTATTACCGACCCGGAGAAGTTCTCCTAAGCCTATTTCGCCGTAATATTATACCTTCCTAAGCCTTGAATATTATTTAGCTTTAATATAGTTAAAAACGACGCCTTTAATCGGGCGGCGTACGCGTTTAATTAATTACGGCGAGTATAAGAAAACGGTAATCTCGAGCTTACTATAACCCCTTAGTTTATTTATTACGTCGCGTTAATAAATTAATAAGATAGCTTTAATTACGGTTTTTAAAGCGGTATTTTACCGTATCTTATCTTTAAACGACCGATAGAAGTCGTTTACTAAGCCTAAGAAATAAAGGGCTTAATCCTCCTAATATTATAAAAAAAATACGCCGAGGTAGTAAAGTAATTTTATAGCGTTCGAGTTTTAAAGGAGGAGGTAAGTATCGTTAAGTATTTTCGATAAGCCGTAGATTATTAAAAGTAAATTAACCTTATTAACGTTATAGCTTCGGCGTAAAATACGCCGATCGGCGAATTCCTTAGCCGTAAATCCTTTATTCGGTTTATCGCGTAAGCCGAAGTCCGCCGTTCCTTTGTAGTCTTAATACTTAATCCCTTTTACTTCCTCGTATCGGTAAATACCGACCTATGTTACGACGACCTCGTTAAGGTTACGATCCGTTTTTTTCCTTCCCCCGGCTTAGTAAGGATTAAAGCTTTTTAATCCGGGAAGATCTCTATATCCTATAGGTAGAGGAAAGATACCTAATTAACCCTCGGGACGCGCCCGTTCCCTTGCTATTTCCTTAACTAAGAAGGCTAAGCCGAGACTAAGAAAAAGATAGCCGAGGTAGAGAAGAAATACGCCGATCGGGTTAGATCGGTAAGGATAAACCGGGCTAAGTTAACTATAAAGTAATAAAAAGGCTTCTTTATTATATTAAACGATAAACTAAAGACCTACTTTTAATAATTAAATAATAACCGAGGAAATAAAGTTTCGTAATAGTTTTTAAGAGAAGATATTAATCGGGATATACCGTATTATCCTTTTTAATTTAATTATTCCTTACGATATAATTAAACTAAAGAGGCTATAATAATACGGTAAGACATATCCTTTTAATATATTACGTAATACGTTACGATAGGCCTTATACCTATATAAAGTAACTATAGCTTCCGTAAGTACGAATTATACTATACTTACTACCTAGCTTATTACTTAATTAAATTACTATCTTTATTATTTTTACCTTAATTAAAGATTCGTTTTTATTATTAGATTCGTCGTTCTCCGATTAGTATATTTATTTTAGTTATAGGCGCTTAAGTTACTTCGTCGTACCGCTATAGCCGAATAAGTAACTTTTACGTTTTACTCCTTTTCTTCCCTTACCTCTTATGCCTTCGGGCTAGCGACTACTATATCTTTATAATTAAAGGGTAGACCTAAGATATAATAACTACATTAGATTCCTCGTCTCTCGATTAGTATAGTAATATTAGTGTTATTTACCTTAGATCATCGTACGTACTATAGTCTTCGATAGAGTATACTTTCGAGTAAGCCTATCCGGGACTCCAGTATCGCGTACGCTCTATCCCCCCCCACTATGAACTTCGATAATAATATCCCTAAACTAATTATAAATATTAATAAAAGATCTGTTAATAAATAGCTTAGGATCAGATAACGAAGAAATCTTAACTTAAGGATATAGTGATAGTTTAGAAATAGCTTTAGATTTACTAAAAAAGATAATATAGCAGTATACTTATAAGTAACTAGTTATTTATACATTTTAATAAAGCTCGCTTACGTTACTTCACAATTACTTAATTATCTAAGAATATATAAAATGTTATAAATTAAACTTAACTACTAGTCTACTAAAAGAAGATCTAAGTCCTAGAATTATAAAATAACGAGCTTTTGTAAAGCTCGATTTATAAGTAAATTACAGCTTCCTTTTAGGCAAATAAGCAAGCCTCCTTTTAGATGAATAGATAATCGTTACAAGAGCCTTTAACTATAAATAGGCAACCATTGTAAGAGTCCTTTGCTAACTAATTGGATACATCAGAATCTACACTGGTAGCCTCATCCCAGATTTAGGAATATGTTTTTAGCGAGAGTTAGTAGGGTATTAATGTACGTTTTAACAGTTTACTCTCGGAGCCTTGCTATATTAATTATAAGGTATATAAAACGTATTAAAAGCTAAATCTAGTTAATTAATTAAAAGTATAAAAACTAAACTATTAAAGGTACTTAAATATAGCGTTTTGTAAATAGTTAGCTCTTACGTAGTTTTCTTTAATTCTACTAATTATAGGGCTCCTTTCTTAATGCCTGATTGCTCAGGTGCTATATCGATAGAAAAATAGGAACGAAGGATATGCGTCTATCCAGTGGTTGGTAGATAGTATCTCGCTATGCTCTTAGGTACTTATGTAAGCGCCGGGATCGCCCGTGCATTACAAATCACGTCATGCCCGGCCGTCGAATCGTCGATCAATTCAACCTAGCATCCAACTTTTACGACGAGGGAAGAGGACGTCCATAACACCATCCGCCGTCCGCGACCATCTAAAAGATAATACATAAATAAAAGGACTGCTATGGCGTCACAGAAATTATCAATGCGTAAGCAGAGCTAGCCAAGGTCACTTGTTCCCGTCGCTAATCTCTTCTGCGCAGCCTCGATTTCTTCGAGCTCCGATGCGAGCCGCGATTCCGACGCGGCCGTAGCGTCAAAGCCGAAGGTTTGATTGGAACCCGACATCTCGTTCTTCTCTCTGCCTGCCGGTTTCCAGTAGCACCCTCGCTAACTCACGCTCCCCGTGTAGCCTTGCTGCGTCTGCAAAGATGAAAAATCTAAGCGCGACGAATGCATGTTATTTTCCAAGGCATCGGATCCTGCAAGCGATTGCAAGACGACTGTCCAGCAGTACAAGAGCTGCATGGCCGGGTTCGGCTTTCAGGTGTAAGGAGGAGGGGAGGGGAGACGCACGGTGAGGGGAGCGCGGTCCGTTCCTCCCCGTTTCTCTCGGAAGGGGGATTTGTATGGCATAAGGCCGATCAAATTAGGGGAAACTCGGCGTTCTGGAACCAGCCAGAAGGGATTGCATGTATCAACTGGCTCTCTCTCTCTCTCTCTAGGCGTGTCATGCATTAACACTGGCGTTCGACGAAATAGAAGATAATTTAGAGGCGATGGTGGGGTAAGAAAATACCACTGTTCGGTGTCATTACTCGGTCGTTTTGATGTTCAGGGGGGTTCTCTTTCGGCCTGCCTATGCCGCGAGAGTGACGTTTAACTTGGAAGCAATTCCCTTGACTGCTAACAACCTCACATCTTGAGGGGGCGGGTTAGGCCGGTGTTTATCGCGTGCCAGGCTGAATGCGATGGAGGCGATAACCGAGATGTCCACCGCATAAGCGATGCAGACAACGGCACACCACGACGGCGCCACCCCGGAAGTGATATGGAAAACCCACCACGCCGTCACAGGGCGGCCAATCAACCACGGCGCCCGATACAGCCTCGCGCAGGCCAGTCTCCGTTGTCACGCGCAACGTATGTCTATTCGCCTCCAGCTAGGTTGCGACCTGGCCCGAACCTCACCCAGGTCGTCGTGCCAGATCGGCCCGTCGCCCACCGGAAGTCTCTTCGACTATTCCCGGCGAGCGCCGCGGGCCATCACTTTCGGGGCCCTATTGCCCCTATTCATGCGGGAACTTCCACAAGTGGTCGACCGAGTCAAGATGTGATTCCCGGCAACGCCGGCTTTTTCCTGGTCCGCACCCAGGGCTCTTCCCACGGTCTGCGTGGGCGCATATAGATAAGTATATCGGCGGACCTGTAGATCAGGTGGTGATGGTCATTGTCGGCGTCATCATGGTGGTGTTGTGAGTAGTTGTCCCCCTCCCCCCCTCTCCTTGGGACGTCTCGGCGCAGAGACATCTGTATGAGCAGCACCGAGAATTCCTTAGCTCTGTCCTGAAAGGATTAACGGAGTCGAGGTGCGCTGAGAAGGTATTCTAGGGCGGATGTCCGTCGAGGTAGGTGGCTGACAAGGCATGTTCTACCTACGGTTTTCCCTCAGGCGGTAGGTAGGTACTTTTGGGTTTCGACAATATCGGCCTGTGGCTCGGGCGAAGCCGGCAGGTTGACGCACGATCTGCGAGATCTCCAAGCTCCACCATTCTACCTACATTACCTGCGTACTTAATCTACCTACATACCGCCATCATATCACGGATTTAGCTAACGCGCTACACGGAATTGCTGACACAGATAGGTGTGTGATCGGTTAATAATCGATTTCGTCGAACAGACGAATATGGATCCGTTCTAGGGTGAGGCCTTTCGAGGAACTTTCGTGAATCCCCGCAGCTCCTCTGCCTTGTGCGAAAAGCAGGTCTCAATACTTGTACGTAGACCTTTGACCTTTGTGGGCGTGGGTGGGGATTTCTCTTGGACGAGGCTCAGATGAGGTTGTGCGTTTTGGTGGCGGTTCCTTTCGTGGCCTCGCTGCCTTAATGGTAAGGCACGCAAGACGAGTTGAAAGGTAAACCTAGTTGATCAATTGAAGGTGTAAAAACTAAACTGCTAAAAGGGCTTAAATACAGCGTTTTACGAACAGTTAGCTGTTGCGTGTTTTTCTTCAATTCCACCAATCACAGGGCTCCTTTCCTGATGCCTGATTCCTCAGGTGCCGCAAGGTTACGTGTATATTACATAGGCGGTATGTACTTACCTAGGTACCTAAACATCTAACGCAAGGGCGTATATTCCCTCGGAAGCTTCCGCCGGAGTGTGGAGACGCCTAGCCTCCGTTGTCAGGCGCGTACCTACCTAGGTAGGTAGGTATATATGTCTGTACATGTTCTACGCTGTATTAGGTAAATCTTTTAGGTACCCGCCATGTATCCAGCCGTGCGCGGTACGTCCGTGGGTACCGAGCCTGCGCGTGTCTATCCGATGGACCCCATGTGTCCCTGATGGATGTGTACCTACTATATACACCCAAGGTACATTTTCCAAAACAGAAGGCCATGTACCAGCCACGCTCCCTGGACCCTATGCATCACGCATGGCGGTCCCCGGCAAATTACTAACCAGGGGATATTTTTGCCGCATTTAGGCTAAATGGGAAGATCAACAAGCCTTGATCTCAAATCCCACCACCTAGCAGCCTAGGTAGTTAGCTAGCTAGGTAACAGACCAGCAACACGTAGCACCATCCCCTCTGATAGTATCGTGAATAGTATCGTGACATGCCTGTGCTTGTCCTCGGTTGGTGTCTACGGCCTCGCGCTATGGCTAACTGTGGCTAGACAGCCCGGCGGCGAGCGGCATCGCGCAACTACATGCATCACTTGGACCAGCAAACCCGGCGTGCCTGAGGCGCGCCCAAGACCGCCTTTTTGCTGTGGGCATGTGCCGGGCTGAAAGTCGCCGGCGATGATGACATGAACGTGACCAAGGCCGTGAACCCCGTCGGAAACGGTCTGCTAATTTAGTCGCTCGTGAGGTGAGACGTTGTCCAGTCTCGTCTCCTCTTTTTCCTTCTCTGCGTCCTAGGTCTGTCTGTCCATTCGCTCGTCTGCCTGTCTGTCCTGCTTTCTCTCTCTCTCTCTCTTTCTCTCTCTCTCTCTCTCTCTCTCTCTCTCTCTTTATACTACGTCGTATATCTCGCAATCGCCCGGCATTACGGGACGGCGCTCCGAAGCGAAGCATTCCTCGTTGTTGGTGAAAGAGCTATGCGCCTGACCACGCCGTAAGCGGATTTTACCGATCGAGCAAACCCCCTGCTGCTGAACCCGGTCGTTTTCAGTGTTTGAATTCCTTCGTCGCTTCTGAAGTACATGCATAGCTCAAATAGTTGGTCGGTCTATGAAATGCGCGGGCGCGCGTACGCCAATGTATCGGCCCCATACCCGTCGCCTTACACGACGCAGCGCACGGCGAGACGGCCTCGATGTGGTTGGGGCGAGTACGTAAGTCGCCTCGTGATGCGGACAAGCGAGCTCAACCCCCTCATCGAGCGTGTCGCAGGCGTCCAGGACCACGGAGCAGAACAAGGAGGCGAAGGGAAGCAGAGCATTGCCAAGACCGGTTAATTTAACCCGCCGCGACCGCTGTAGAATGCCTCGGGTCCAATATAACACCCGCCCAACCATACGAACCCGTTTTGGCGAACACGCGATATACTTGCCCGTGAAAAGCAGATTCACCTGACGGCGCAGAATTTCTGGTCATCGGCCGCCTCAATGGCCGGAATTCGTTAGCCGCGCCGGACCAATACGTTCACATGAAGTTGGGGATAAGAAATGGCCTCTAGGGCCAGCGGGCCTGTTCCTCTCATCGCTGTGCTGTATAACACCTTGTCTTGCCATGGCCACGGGGATAGACAATTAATCATGCTTACCAGCCTACCTAGTACCTACCTACCTACGTGCCCGCCTACCTGCCTACGCGCCTAGATTCCTCCTTGGGGCCAAAAGGGGTACAAATTTGGTGTATGTATGCGCGAGTCTCTGTGCGGGCGTGAGCGGCTGTTTTCGTGTGGTGTCGTGGTCTCGGTGAATCTCGACCGCCCCGTCGGCGTCCCGTCGAGGCTCTTCTGAGTATGTACTGCTCCTGCGGTATGGGTAGGAAGTGGGGGTGAGGGGGGGCCGGTGGACGACGTCGAGCTCTATTTGTGCCACCCTATCCCGTGCCGAAGGACGATTCTGACGGGCATGAGGCGATATGGCATTGCTTCTGCCCCAATACAGAAATCAAGGTAGCATGTCCCAGGCCGTCCCCGACACGGTGGAACCGTCTATTCTAGGCGACGGGACATTCGTGCGAGGGATTACAGAAAAAGAAGGGGAGACACGCACGGGCAAGCTGCTGATGAATTGGCAGCAGCGGGAGCAATTTGGGAGGGAGCATGGGTGGGTATCTTGAAACAAGACGCGGCGCCGCGGCGGGGGATGAGAGTGAGAGGTGGCGCCGTCGGGGGGACGTGGAAATCAACGTGCGGCCTCTATGAGTACTCGTCCACCCCGGCCACGACAAATATACGCCACCAATGAGAGGAATGGGGGGCGCTTGGATGCGGTAACTTACACGGCGTCCAAGCAGCGCAACCCTTCTTCGTCTGGTCTCCCGTGGTGGCATTCCAGATCCAGCACGTCGGTGTTACTGGGCGTATTTCCCCGCAAGTCCATAAGCACACACAGGAGCCAGCAACACCGAACCAGAGGACGGGTTGATCACCGTCACCACCACCATCATCACACGGCATCTGCTGCTGTCGCGCCGATAGCGAGTGGGCTTATTACCCATAGGCGAGCAGGGTAACTGATGCTTTCTGGAATGCTTCCGGTACACCTGGGGAAGATGGTCCACCAAACACCCACCCATGATTTATTTCGCCGCCGGCCCCCGTCCCTCCTCTCCCAAGCCGATCCCACCAGTTCGCAATGCACACAAGTAGATATTCTGGTGAGGTCGATCGCGAGGGAAGTAGAATCACCTACCTGACGAACCCCGGCCACGGTGGAGGATCCCCGCTGCTATCCACCCTTACGTAGGTACCTTGGCCATCTCATCTTCCTCCTCCCATCTACTGCCGCCCTCTCACCTCGACGGGCGACAGCGAGATGCCGGAACTTAAGAAGCACATGGGTAGGTACCCAACTAAGTATCTACCATAGTAGATATACCACCAATTGACAAGCCCGTGTACGTTATGTCCCTAAGTCACCTAGGTATCCAAGGTACTCAAGGCAGGTGGGTACATAAGCGAGGTGTACACAGCTGTATCTCGCATGCATCGAGATACCTGAGGTACCTACCTAGGTAGGTAGGTATGTTAGGTACCTAATGGCAGAGATACAGGTATATAGACGCACGGGATAGGTACCTAGGTACCCGGCTGTTTTTTCAGCTTACGTTCCAAGCAGGCCGAGTCCCCGATACGGCGATGCCTCGATTATGTGAGTGGCGTTGCATATAGGAACTCGACCTTGCCCTTGAATGCTCTTCCTCGGCGCCATCCAGAATTTGGTTCATTATCCGAAATGTCATCGCTTTTTTTTTTCTCTTCCGGATCCCAGGAGTCTCCAATGCCAACTGGAACCCGTCCCCGCTCCCCCCGGTACCCTTCCCCCTCCATCTCCTCCCTCCCCTTGACCTACCTCGCGTTGGCTGTCTTTCCCCATGGCACCACGGGGGTTAGGGATGGAGCAACGGGGCAATGGGGTAGCTAAGGCAGATCCGCAACCCACACACACACACCCACGTGAGCCGTCTCTTACCATGAGGGAGGTCGAGCTCGTTCGAGATATCGCTCCTCCTCGGTGGGATGTCCTGCGGACTAGTCGCTCTTGGTGTAAGTCGGGGGTGTAGGTCGACCTCTCGACCGGACCGCTCGCCCGCACCTGTATCCTTGTAAGACCGCCCTGTGCGAGAGGGCCCCTGGCCTTTCTCTTGGTATATCTGGGCTCACGTCCCTTCGAGCTGTGCAACTCCCACCTGCTGCTGTCTACTCATACTCGTTTCTGCCGACGATTCTCGCGTCTCTTCCCCTCCCCCCTCCCCTAGCCATAGATAAAATAGCCTTGCAAGCAAGCCGGCGGGACAAGGTCATCATAAGGCATCCCTAGCGCTCGCATCTCCGAACATAAACACACCTAGTCGTCCGTCAGTTCAGCGACCCGCGGTATCGACCAGCCGCCACGATGGTGATCGGCTTCACGAAGAAGGCGCCCCGAGAGGAGGCAGTCGCGCACTCCCAGGAGGACGCGCCGGCCTTCGAGAAGGTTGACTGGAAGAGAGATCCTGGGTTGAGGAAACTCTACTTCTATGCATTTGTGCTCTGCTTCGCTTCCGCCACGACAGGTTACGATGGGTACGACACAGGTACCACTGCTAGGCATGTGGGAAGATGGGCTAACTCGCACCGTATGATAGCATGTTCTTCAACTCGGTCCAGGTGTTCGAAACGTGGAAGTCCTACTTCAACAATCCCCAGGGATCGGATCTCGGTCTCCTCGCAGCCCTATACCAGATCGGTAGCTTGGGCTCGATTCCCCTGGTGTGAGTATGGGTGATTGCCCTCCCCGTTCGAAGAGAAGGACCCCGGTGTGCTGTTCGCTAACGCCCCATCCTAGTCCTATCCTCGCAGATAACTTTGGCCGCAAGCTCCCCATCATAGTTGGCTGTGCCATAATGATTGTCGGTGCCATCATCCAGGGAACCTCTCAGAACATGGGCGCGTTCATGGGCGGCCGTGTCATGCTGGGGTTTGGCAACAGCTTGGCCCAGATCGCCTCCCCCATGTTGCTGACTGAGATCGCTCATCCCCAGCACCGCGGTCGTCTAACGGCCGTTTACAATTGCTTGTGGAACGCAGGCGCTATCAGTACGTCGACGCCCCGGGATCGATGGCGTGGCTGGGATGAGAAGGAGAGAGGGACGAATGAATGCTAATCTCTATTGATATAGTTGTTACATGGCTCTCGTTCGGCACCAACTATATCCAGAACGACTGGTCCTGGCGTATTCCGGCCATCATCCAGGCCCTTCCCTCGGTCTTCCAGATACTCTTCATCTGGTGGGTCCCTGAGTCTCCCCGATACCTCATAGCCAAAGACAAGCAAGACCAGGCTCTCGAGATACTCGCCAGGTACCACGCCAACGGCAACACGCAGCACCCGACGGTCCAATTCGAGTACCGCGAGATCAAGGAGACGATCAGGCTCGAAATGGAGAGCAAGGCGAACAGCACCTATCTCGACTTCCTCAAGACCAAGGGCAACCGCTACCGATTACTCATCCTCCTGTCTCTCGGCCTCTTTTCCCAGTGGTCTGGCAATGCCATCATCTCCAACTTTGCCAGCAAGCTGTACGACCAGGCCGGGGTTACTGATTCTAACTCCAAGTTCGGCGTAAGTTCTGCAGTTCTCTCGCTCCGAAGAAAGAAGGGTTCATCTAACTCGATGCGTCGTTAGCTCTCGGGAGGTCAAACCATCCTATCCCTCATAGTTTCGGTCACCATGGCTATGCTTGTCGACCGATGGGGCCGCCGACCGATGTTCTTGGCCTCGACCGCAGGCATGTTCGGCGTCTTCATCTTCTGGACCTTGTGTGCGGGTTTGTACGGGGAACACAACGCCCCGGGCGCCAACCACGCCATGATCTTCTTCATCTGGCTATTCGGTTTTTTCTACTCGATGGCATGGTCAGGCTTACTGGTAGGCTATGCCATCGAGATCCTGCCGTATAAGTTGCGTGCCAAGGGTCTCATGATCCTCAACATCATGGTCCAGGCGGCGTTGTGCCTCAACTCATACGCTAATCCGGTTGCGTTCGAGGCCTTCGGCGAGAAGCACTCCTGGAAGCTCTATCTCATCTACACCTGCTGGATCTTCTGCGAGCTGGCCTTCGTCTATTTCATGTACGTCGAGACGAAGGGCCCTACGCTTGAGGAGCTCGCCAAGGTCATCGATGGCGACGACGCGGCCGTCGCCCACGTCAACCTCGAGAAAGTCGAGCAGGAGACTGCTATCGAGTCTCATGATGTCGTGCACAAAGTTTAATGCGGAGCGGGTGAATAATAAGCGTCGGCGTTCCCTACTTGGGGTTGGTTATCTGCATAATATGGTCGGTTTCTGCTGCGACGTCTCGATTCTCTAGTAATGTTTCTACCATGGCTCCCATCTTCGCTGTCGCGTAGAGCGAAGCGTCTATCTCTCGCCATCGATACCTCCCCTCACTTACCTATATAACGAGCGTGGCACGTATAGTCTCTCTCTCCCTCTACCCTTGCATCTGGGTAATGATTGGGGCCATCTTCTAAAAGTCGGGTTATATATATGCATCGATATAGGTATATAGGCATACACATCTAGGAAGTGGGAAGCTATGCCCATCGAGATATACCTCTATTCTTCGAATGTTTTCTCGCAGGCATCGTCCGTGGCTACTTAGTTAACTACCTAGGCTAACTCGAGTAGAGCTATACACTATCATCGGATGCTAGAGATATCTACCTAGGTATATTAAAGCCGCGCACTGCGATTAGTCGGATATCGACCTATTCTCACAGGAGGGTGTTTTCTTATAGGAAGACAACCCGTAGCTCGTCAACTTCCATGGAACACGATGTTAGCGTCAAGTCCGGGCCGTTTAATTGCATCGGGATCCACCTCCAACTCAAAGGGTAGCGTTGAAGCCGAAAGAATTTACTCAACTGTAGGTAAGTAACCTTTTTTTATTACCTATCCAACACTTACTTAGCAGCGCCTATGCGGAATCGAAACTACCTGTATTATCTACCCCTTCTACCCGTCACGCGAGGCAAATCATTACCTACAAGCAAAGCAAGATCAAAATTTGTCTCAGCTTCTTGCCCCCTAGGCCGCTCTCATACCCTAAGCACAAAAATTGCACGCTCATAACCAGCTTTTGCGGGGGTTCAAAAAAAAGAAAAGAAAAAAGCTTCGCTGTTCGTTCGCATAGCGTGAGGCTGGGTTAAAAGGGAGAGAGGGGGAAAGGTACGAGATGGAATCTTTTTCTCTCGCTGCGCAACATGGGGGCGCTGTCGAACATTTACACATAATACGTCTGGACTCGTCGGTGACGAACGTGGCCCGCGAGTTGCGCATCATGGTGACAATCGCCGTCGCCGGTTGGGTCGTCGTTCAGGGGCTGAGGACGCTACTTGGATTCAGCGGCCGCGGCCGCGGAAGGTGAATTGACTACTTCTTCCTCTGGTTATATTTTTTCGGCTGAGGTTGCAGTTGATTTCCACGCGGCCCTCCGGCCCAAGCCCGTATGGGCCCGCACAGCGACGACCGAGGAGGGAAATGCAACCTCACGCGTGTTCGATGGGTCTGTTTTTAATAGGTACGCGTCGCCGCAATATGGAGTTGTTGGGCCTCGTACGGACAAAGCTAGACGAGTCGCTTTGGGCTACCCAGATCTCTTCAAACTCTCCCTAGACCTACCTACCCCAAGGGAAAGTGGCGGTACTACACGCGCTTCCTATACCTATGTGCAAGTCAGGAAATGCTTCGTGAGGCGGCCTGGGAAGCGAAGGTTGGATGTGAGCCAACCCAGCCGTACCTACATACTTTTTATTTCATATTTTATCCGTTTCTTTTTTTTAGATTTGTTTATACGCACCTCATGTTCACGTACTTAGATACCTAGTACCTAGTACCTATACCTACCACCACCCGGATTCCTCGAGACTACCTCCTAGCTACGTCTGAGAAAGTGGTGATCTGAATCCGTAGGCGGGTAGAGATGAGTCGTCTCCTGTTGGTTCATGATATCCGTTTATAGAATACCCCGATTTCGGCATAGACGTATATAGATATGTAGGTATAGGTAGGTATAAAGGTACGGAGGCCAACGGGGCAAGCAGGGTCCCCATATAATTAGGTAGCGTGTAGTATCGAAGGCAAGTCGACGAAATGTCGTCCTTGAGGTTCTTGGACTACTCCATTCATTCTATCCACAACATCGGTAATAGGCAGCCCCCTCACCATCTAACGACTACCTACTGTTTTATGTGATGGTCTGCTGCATTGATAAGGATACCGGAAATGCGCTTGTCGGGCCTGCAAAAAGAAGTGTTATCACTCTACCGAAGTTGCCTTCGCCAGAGTCGCAAGAAACCTGCTGTCGGTGCCGCCCTCCCCACCCCGTTCTCTGAGAGGAAGAAAAGGGAAAGAATGCGTTGTATGGAACTGACTAGGCGATGGTAGGCAACGCGGCCGCGTTTCGACTCTTTTTCTAGGCACGTACCTATCACTTTACCGGGCCTGACGAGCTCATGTTTATGCTAACCCGGGAAGCCCAGGTCGGAGTTCAACAAGTACGTCACGGTGGATAGGAAAGACTTCGCTGTTATCGAGTTCCTTTTGCGAAAAGGCCGGCGCCAGCTAGAGTTATACTCTTCACCCGGCATAAAAGACATCAGATGAACGGCCTGCACGAGGCATCGTACCCTGTGAAGATCTCCTAGAGATGTGGGTACGGCCTAGATGATACCTAGACCTATATCCCCTTTAAGTACGGCGATATGTCCCTGAGCCGTAAATATAATACTGGGCCGGTTTTTATTTTTATTTTAAAAAAAACATATGAATGCAGTCGCAAACCCAGGACATCAATTGCCAGCCTTCTAGTCTCGCTTATAGAGAGTGGTTGCTCCCTCTAGAATGGGTCTGTCGTCTAAGGAGTAGAGAGCCTCTTGAAAATAAGGCGAAGATACCTACAATCCCTGCCTCACGAGCTTCTCTTGAAACGGACGTGCGGCATACGGTTACCTAGCTACTCGAACTGCGCCTCGCCCCCTTCATCGACACACGGTCGTTATACCTACCTATCGGGAATGTCCCCACGTGCCTGTAGTAGGTACCTACATATCTAGGTATACTCTGGCTCCGTCGTTTGGGGGGCGCTCTATAAAAAGCGGCCAAGGAGTACGAAACGGGGCCTGCTTCTTAGAAGAGCCTAGAAGCTCAAATCCATCGCCCGGTTTGACGGTTTGATCTCGGCGACCTACTTTCCCGGATCCTGCCACCTTCTCCTGTTGTCGTCGCCGGGGGCGTGAGCGGCAGCACGTCCAGGCGTGCTTACCTAACGGGAATCCTGCGCGCAGGAAGTACCTACGTGTAGACCCAGGTAGGTGGCGCAGGCGCATTGGCGTGGAAAGTACGAGTGGCCAGGCTCGACATACTCACTCATCCATACAATATACGAATCATTTCGTCCAATGCATAGGCACTCAAAAAATCAACCACCTCCCTACCTCCTCAACGCTCCGCCCCCCTCTCGCCCCAAGTCCTCAAGGTCCTTCTCTCATAGGTAGCCGTGGAGAGTGGACGGCCTAGGCTAGGTCAAATTGCCGCCCTCTATTGATGCCTCCCCCATCGATGCATCGCCTGCCGAGACAAACCTGCCCTCTCCCCGTCGCTGCATTCGGTGGCGAGTTGTTTCGCAGAAACCCAGCCTAGAAAGCTGAGTCGGCGTCTCGAGTCCGAGTCGAACATGTCAACGGCGATGGCTACCGGCACTACCGCCATCTGTCCGGCTGCCACGTCTCGCCCGAAGCACCGCGCTTGCGACGAATGCCGTATGCCTAGCCACCGCCCCCCTCCGTCCCGCGTTCAAACGCAGACTGACCATCGCCACAGGCACGCGTAAACTCGCTTGCACCAAGGAGCCAGACGGCTGCTCCCGCTGCTTGCGCGAGGGCATCGACTGCCACTATTCCCCGCAGAAGCCCATGGGCCGGCCGAGGAAGCGACCCCTGGACGAGCCGAACGGCGAAAGCGCTGCCGGTGCTCCCGCGGTGAGAAACACGATGACCGACGTCGCGGCCGATACGCCGGAGCTCGACTTCTCCTTCCTTGGCCATATGGCTACGGAGGATGCTCAGTCTTACCCGCAAACCAGCCAAGAAAAGCCTTTCTCCTGGGCCTTCGGCTACGCGGGGAACAGCCTCGGGGACGTGGGCTTCGACACGGTTCCCCAGCATACACCCTCCTTCTCCCCGTCGAATATCGACCCGTCTTTGTTCATTTCCGAGCCCCCGGGTGCGGAGCAGGTGCCTAACCTGTCGCCGAACTCCGCCACCACGCCCGAGAGCATCGATAGCTCGAGCGCTCTGCCGCCGCCGTCGCCGGGCTGCGCGCACACCGCAGCCCTGTACCTATCCCTGGACTCGATGCAGAGGCTCCCCGAGGGCGTGGAGGAAGGCATCCGACACGCGCGAAAGGCGACCAAGACGGCGTACGATGTCGTCTACTGCCCGGTGTGCTCGTTCAAGATCGAGCCCCCCCACTCGGCAGGCTCCGAAGGGATCATGCGCAACTTCCAAAACCTCATGTTGCTGGCCGCACTGATTCCTAGCATCGTGCACGCTTACCAGCGCATCCTAGAGACCGTCGACCAGGAGGTCAAGAAAGCGGTAGCGGAGCGTCGCCGGCTTGTTTTCAACCTAGCTGGTTTTGGTGGCGTCCTGTTCGGGGACGAAGTAGTAGGGCGCCGCTGCGGCTGCACCTCCACCAGCCTTCTTAACCACCGCGAGATGGAGCCCGCCATGTGGCGACTCACGACCAGGGCGCTCTTGAGAGCCGACATCTACGGGCTGTCAGGCACGAAGACAGAGGTGGCCGACGGTTCACCTCTGTATATCGGCCTTAAGGACATCGTGCTCCAGATGGAGCAAAAGTCGAAGGCGCGGCACGCGGTTGTAGACGCTCTGATAGAGTCTGGCGCTTGGCCGGAGCCGAGTTGCGGCTTCAAGATGCATGCCAAGGGCGAAACGCCGACATGCCAGAGGGTCATCGCCATTGCGAAGGCGTCTATAGAGTCGCTGGTCATACCGTGAGGCGGGCGGTCGACTCATCTTTATGAATACTACGACGCCTTAGCTAGGCATCAGTCACGCCAGAGGGATGTCCCGACCTGAGATTTCGGGCGACTAGATCGAAATTTTCAACACGCAGCGTAACTACCTAGCACCGCCATTTATCTGTTCCATGTTTGGACCCACGGCACTTCTAGATCTAACAGCTACTAGCACGGGGACGGCAACCTCCCGTCGTTTGGACGGTGGCCGTAACGTATAATCGGTTCGTTCCACCTTCCGCAACCTTGACTTGTAGCTTCTGGGCGGTGCTGACACGGGCCATGCAGGTTTCGCGGCCTTCGCAGTACTCCCTTTTTGAACATCCGATACCCAGCCTACAGGTTGGGGCCTAACGAGGGGGCCCCCGAGGCTCGTCGGTATCCAGGGGGCGTGTAGGCGTGGTCGGCCAAGATCCGTTCGCGGTTACGTCGGAGCGACCCTCAGCAGAGGCTGGTAGAAGAAGGAGGAAGGCCGAGGAGAAGACGTGAGACCCAGGTTGTGCTCGTACCGCGGGCACCGTTTCGCCCCAAAGAAGTGGCTTATCTCCGCCATCACCCAGGGCTGGTGAGGGGGAGAAGCCAAAACGAGTGGTCGGGTAGGCTCGCAGGAATACTGCACCAAGAAACAGCACCCACTCGACTAGAGGCGTTTCCCTCTAATATATTGTGCTGCGCTGTAGGCAGCTAATACTACGGATGAGTGCTGGCCCTCGTACCTTTGACGACAGGAGCAGTTAGCGCTGAGAAGGGAACCGGATTTTAGTGTTGTGCTGGAGTTGTCCCCTCGGAGGTTACGGGGATTGTATATATATATATATATCAGGTACCTAATGTAAGTCACTCGTGGAGGGCACCTCTAGTGTGTGGCCTGGGCGAGGCTTGTGTCTGCCTATGTATACGGGGCAGCGGGGATACCTCGGCGATGCCAGCTGCCATAGGCGTGGGCCACGTACCCGAGTACCTACCGTCTACTACAGGTACCAGCTCCGTGGGTTTGATAATAGAGGACAGGTTCGATTCCTGACAGCGCTACTTGGTAGTCTCTATTATTTAGCCTATCTGTACCTACCTACCTAGGTACCTACCATAGCGGGATGCCCCCGGGGGTCAAGCAGTCTGGGACGTCACTTTTTTTTTATTTTTACCTCGGATTCCCCCTCCCTAGCTGGCCCATGCGTCTGGGCCACGCCCCCTGGGGCTTTTTTAGCTGGATTGCAGCGTCCCACACTCGGAGGCGGCGTGCCCCAATCTGGCATGTCGGAACCTGGGCGGATGTTTTGGCGGCTTTGCATCATTGTTCAATTGAGGACACGGTTTGTCTAGCACACATTATAAGCTCACTGTCACGGCCTGCAACCGCCAGCAAGCCGAAAGGTAATTGGAACTTATCCACCGCCCACATCCCGCAGCCTTCTTCTTGCTATCTCCGTCTCCGTCGTCGTCGTCGTCGTCGTCGTTAGACAGCCGGCCTACCTGCTCTCGCACGCATCTGTACCCGACGCGCCTCGTCTCGCCCTCTCACCTTCGTCCCCTACATATATTACCGCCTACTTCCGCTGCTGCTCACCCTCTGTCTCCTCCTACTCATTCCACTACCGCTGCCACCTACTCCCCCCTTCACCACTCCTCCATCCTGGGCCCGTTTCCCCGTCTCGATAATTTTCAATCCCAGCCGCTAGGCACCTTTTTTCCCCCAGACTCTGCAGAACTTGCTCTCCCTGCGCCTCTATCTCTCTCTTCCGCTCCCCCTCCCCGCGCGCGCCCCTCGAAGCCTGGCCGAACCTCTCCCTGTCTCTGTCCTCTCCCGCGTCCTCCGCGCCAAAAACAGCTGGCCTGCGCAACATCTACCGCCGAACATCCGACACTATGGCCCAGATCCGAGGCACAGCCGGCTACCATCTCGGCGGCCCCAACCCCTTCGGCGGCCCGAAAACCGAAGCGCCTGACCCGAGTCCCCTGGACGCCATCCGGGAGCAGACCAGTAAGATTGAGGATGTTCTCGACACTATCAGCGAGCCCATCAAGCCGTACGTGTTACCACGTCTTGCCCCGCCTGTACCCTGCCGTCTGCTACGTGCGGCCCCTCTACCCTCCGCTCACAGAAATATCTGCGTACCCGCGCATGCCTATCCATATTGACTTATTAGCTTGAGATTGAGTCTGCCGGCGACGAAGCTAACGCGCGGTTCTACCGTAGATACCTACCAGCCATTGGCCGTTTTCTGATAGTGGTCACATTCCTCGAGGACGCCCTGAGGATCATAACGCAATGGACTGACCAGCTCGTCTACCTGAATTCCTACAGGCACAGTATGTTCCGGCGCCCTCGAAGCGCTGTCACGGACGAAGCCCCATTCTATCCAGCTAACCAACCTTACCCGTGTAGTTCCCAACGGCCTGACGCACTTGTTCCTCATCACCAATGTCGTGACCATGAGCGCCTGCTCCATCCTGGTCATCGCTCGGAAATATTCCGACCACGCCGTTGCCGGTCTCATGGCAGTAGTCGTCACCCAGGCCTTAGGGTATGGCCTGATTTTCGACCTCAACTTCTTCCTCCGAAACCTCTCCGTCATCGGTGGCCTTATCATGGTCCTTTCCGACTCGTGGGTTCGGAAGACCAAGGCCTTCGCCGGCCTACCCCAACTCGACGAGAAGGACCGGAAAATGTACTTCCAGCTGGCCGGCCGCGTGCTGTTGATATTCCTGTTCATCGGGTTTGTCTTCAGTGGAGAGTGGTCCGTCTGGAGGATCGGCGTGTCCGTCATCGGCCTGATTGCTTGCATCATGGTAGTGGTCGGCTTCAAGGCTAAGTTCAGCGCCACTCTCTTAGTCGTCATTCTGAGCATCTTCAACATCTTGGTGAACAACTTCTGGACGGTAAGTTCTTGCGCCCAGTGCCGGGACGGGCTCTCGGGTCGTGGATCGGTTAACCTATTTGCTCCTATTCTAGCTTCACGAGCACCACCCGCACAAGGACTTTGCCAAGTATGACTTCTTCCAGATCTTGTCTATCGTCGGCGGGCTTCTCCTGCTTGTGAACAGCGGCCCTGGCCAATTCAGCATCGACGAGAAGAAGAAGGTCTACTAGGCGGCTACCAGAGTCTGCTGAACCGTAAGAACGTCTACCCACTAGCACTTGGCATCGCGATCACGTAGGACCTAGTCATCTAGCAATGCATGTGCCGATGCCGACTGGGTCATGCATCGTGCGGCGCAACGGGCGTAGAGCGACGGGGCTTTGGATCTTATTTTGGGGGCCGGAAAGGTTCAAGTGAATCGGTCTGGCCTTTTAGCTAGTCTGATGGTGAGCCCCCCCCCTCCCCACGGCAAAAACCCGGAGTAAAAAAAAACCCGGAGAAAGAGATAGTGAGAGAAGAAAGTTGATCAATTCAAGGCAAAAGTGAATTACAGGTCCCCGACATATGTGCATCATGTAATGTATAGGGTCGATATATGTTGGGGCAGTCACGCATAGCCTCGACCAGACGCCTGTATTGAAAAGATGCCAATAGCAAGGCCAAGTCCATTTCTTACCCCGGGAAGAGTAACATAGCGGACGTATCTGTGTGAAGAGGGAGGTTAGGGACGGAGGTTGGGTGCGTGTATTTGAGAGGACAGGAATGGGACGGGGTTGGCGGGTAGCAGTTCAGAAGAGGGGCTACTTGGCAACGTGATGCGCATACCTAGGCCACCTAGGCATCGAAATTACTCGCACCGGAAAAGGTGTCAATGACGAGGGGGACATAAGGCGGCTATGTACGATACGACGTACGGTACTTGGATTATAGACAGATGGGATAATAGGTGCGTGCCGTGAAGGAGGCTTCCAATAGTTAGTCCATAAATGTTCGCATTAACTCAGAAGCGCCGATGTGGGCAGGTTGGTCTATATTTCCCTACACACAAGGTCACTTCGCTTTAAGCTTGCCTTCTTTTGATTTAACCAAGCCCCCAGAGAGAATTCCGCTCTCCTGAACCAACCCCCAGAGGCACCAGGCGTAGCAGAGCGCAAACCCAGCCGCGCCGACGACGACGTTGGCGACGACCCAGAGGTCGGGTTTTTCCGGGGGCGGAGCGACGAAAAAATCCAGGACGTGCCAGGCACCCATGGCGGCGTAGAAACTGCCGTGGACAATGGCGGTCATCCATTGGACCCAGATGTTCTGGCCTTCCTGGAAGTATGCGCTGGTCGACACGGGAGGTAGACCTAGTAAATACGTCCACAAGAGCGTCAAGACGGCGTAAGGCACACGCAGGTCGACCCTTTGGAGCAGCGGGAACATCGTCCAGGCGCCGACGACGTTACCAAATCCAACCCAGGACCTAATCTCCTTTCCCAGCCCTTGCTTTCCCGCGAGGAGTACCGTCATAGGGAGGAGCGGCAGGAGCACACTCTTCTCGTGAACCTGGTAACTGAACAGGAAAAAGCCCCAAGCAGTTGCGCTGAAGGCGTACGGTAGGAGTTCCTTGCGCGGCTGGATGAAGATCAATAGACAGGGTGGAGCGATGACGGCGAGAGTCGACAAGAGCGACGCCCGCTGAAGCAGTTCAACCGGATACCGCCGCAATTTAATGACGACGTTTGCCGCACACCAAAAATTAGCAACCTTATCCTCAAACAGTCCCCGCGCGAAGGGAAACATTCGGTGGATCATCTGGGCCATCTGCTCAAAAACTGGGTAGTAGGGAGCCCCCGTGTCAAGACGATCGGAGAGAGAGGCGAAAAGGGGTAGTGCGGGTCGGGGATCTTCGAGGCCAGGCTGTGCGTCTACGCCTCGGCTAGCATCGTATAGAGTGCCTATGACGATAGGGAGGACGAGGACGGCGAAGGAGGCCAGCGTGACCGCGGCAATTCCCATCAGACGCCCTATATTGATCCGAGGGAACATGCAACTGCCGAGGAGAAAGGCGAATACGGCCGGGGCGTAGTACAGCGCCATCTGCTTGAACCCCAGTGCGGCAACGAAGAAGATGGACGACCACATATACCGTCCTGCCACCATGCTAGACATGCTAGCCAAGACGAAGCCAAGCATCATCGTGTTATACTGGAAATGAACGTGATCAATGAGGATAATAGCAGGCTGCATGAGTATAGCGACAAGTGCCACCGACGCGCTCCACTGGGCCACGCCAGAGAGCTTGCTGTACCTGCGGATAAACACCACGGCGGCTGGTATGTAGACAAGGTACTCGGACACGATAACGGTCGCCCTCATGAATATCTTGAGCGCCGGGTCTTCGAGGCCGCGCGAGGTGTAGAGGGCAAACCACGACGGATCTATGGCAGACCCGACCTTGCCGAGCAGCCAGCTGTGATAGGCGGTCAGGGGGGGGTAATCGAGCCCCCACCACTGCAGGTCGTGAAAGTACCACTGCGATATGGGCAGGCTCGTGGTGATTTCCATCCAATGTCTTTGTGCCTCGTAATCACCGAACATGGGCGGCTTCTGGAAGCCTAGGGCGAGGAGGGCATACGCGTTAGCTAACTTCTGGCCCGGCATGGTCTCTCGGAGGAGAGAAGAAGAGAGCGCGAGCGAGGTCCGGCGGCAGAGGCGAGACGAACCTGAATATCCCCAAAGGCCGGCAGCCCATCTAAACAGGCCGACGACCATGAGGATGAGCGGCAGAACCTCCCATTGCGAAAGGGAGCCCCTGGCAGGCCAGAGGAAGGCGGCCAGAGGAAACGAAGGGCTTCGGACCAGCACTTCGGGCTTGGGGCTGGCGTGGGTGGCAGCGCTATCTGTCTTCTTCGTCTTGCGCCGCGGCTTGTGCGGTGACGGCGAGGCAGAGACCATGGCGCTTTTTCCGTCGATTGGCTAGTTGGCTCATGAGAGAGAGAGAGAGCGCGCGGCTGGGAAGCAGGTCGGACGAGAAGGAGAGAAGCGCTGGATGCTAAGGAGCAGGCGTCCATAGTCATGGAGTAGGTAGGTGAGGTAAAGGTAATGTAGAGGGTAATAGGTGACTAGCAGAGCTTCCAGTGGCAGCGCTGGCAACCGGTTTGTTAACGTGGAGCTTCCCCTACACATGTGGGTACATTAAGAGGTACCTGTAGGTACCTAGGTACCTATATCTCCTAAGGTACAACATATGTACCTAGGTACCTCTATATTAGAGCCCTGCTAACATTCAGTTATCCGGATTGCCGATACTAGAGCAGGGCATCGAGACGTCGGCTTCAATCCCCTACGAATAGAACATGTCATGACGTCTCATTAGGTATTCAACTACGACGGCCTCTACAAATCCTTTCATTTCGGTCTCTTTTTCTCGCTCCTCCCTGAGCCAACTCGCATCCTCCCCACTTACCCAAGGCCTAGCAATCTAAGACTCTCGTCTCGCCACTGTCATTGCCGTTGTCTCGTCGGTGCTCGTATGCTGGAGTGCGCACAATAACATGCCGTTCCCATTCACCCTGCCCACCACATCCTCCTTTGCCTTCTCCTCTAGCTTCGACTGCGAGTCCCATCCCTCGCTGACCCTATACGCCAGCACGCTCCGAGGCGTCGCCAGGGACTCCTTAAAGAAGCACAAGCGGCTCCCTCCTGCATCGCAAGGGCCCAGCCTCCCTACGGTATTATCCAATGTGAATAACTACCTTCCCTACCTCCTTGCCGTCGATGCTGGACTGGGAAACAGGCTAGTTTCTGGCGAGGAGGTCAACGTAACCCCGACCTCTACCCCAGCCATTGAGTGGAGGCCGACTCTGTCAGACCATGCTGTGCCCGGCAAGGAGATGGCCAGGGTCAAGATCCAATCCCTCGAACATGAGCTTCTCTTCGCCCTTTCCACTGTGGGCTACACCCATACCCTCCTTGCTCGCTCTTCGCTACACCCGCTCTACGTCACTTCGGGCTCGCCCCTCAGCAGTCAGGAACGGACCACGGCCATCACCACGGCCACCAAGCATCTACTCGATGCTGCCTCGGTGCATGACTATCTTGCCCGTCGACCCGACGGCCTGGTCCCCAATCCTCCTTGTATGGACATTTCTAAGGCCACCGCCCGTGCCATGTCTTCGCTCGCCCTAGCTGAGGCAACACTACTTGCGGTTCTCAAGGACGACCCTTACCCCGCTGTCGTTGCCCAGGATAGGAACGAAAATGACCGTGAGTGGATGTATAGAGCCCCTGAGATACCCAAGGTTCGCGCCCATCTATTCGCTCGGCTCTGTCTCGCTGCGGCGGATCATGCAGCGCAAGCGTCGTCGTTGTGCCAGTCTCAGGGGAGGGGAACCTCGAGGCTCGACGAAGGACTCTTGCGGTATCTGGAGGACTTTAGAAGAACGAGCCGGGCAAAGGCCTGCCGGTTCTTCGGCATCGATGCCGAACTATCGGGTCAGACCGGGACCGCTCTCGGCTGGCTGCGGTGCGGCCTCCAAGAACTCGGGGTCGAGCCGAGAGAGGCCAAGAGGGGTCCTAGCCTTAGCAAACTAAGGAAAGACTGGTCCGAGAGGAGAGAGGACAAGAAGGTCGAGAGGGGCACTAACTGGGGGGCAGATGCGGGCAGGTTAGAGGAGACCAGGGTCATCGAGATGTTGGATGCAAAATGGACCAAAGTAAACGATACGGTCAGTATCCATCACCCCAACCAGAGTGTGCTTCCACATGGCGACGCGAGGTAACTGAGGCTCACAGCCGGGGACAGATGCTCACTCAGCTCGTCCCGTCACCCGGGACCTTACTGTCCACTCTCCCGTCCGGTAGAGATATACACTCAATCAAGCCCTACCAACCCCTAGAACTTGACAGGGAAGCTCTAGAGGCAATACGCGCCCCCCCGGATCGGATTGGCGATTTCGCGGACGATCAGCAGAGCTCGGATGAGGAGAGGACTGCCATCGACACCGCGACGGGGTCGTTCTTGGGCACTCACCAACACCAAAGCACCAGCACGAGGTCTTATTATTAGTAACGTTCAGACGGTTCCAGCTTCCCATACCTCATCATCTCCACAGCAACGACGGAGGGAATCGTGCCGACGACGACTCTTAATCCCCGAGTCGAGTGACGCGGCCGTTGGCTCCTAAGCACCGCGGTCTCATGGTATCCTACGACCGTAGGAGTGGGAGCCGTCCAGGCCGCCTCGGTAGATGCCACTATCATTAACCCAGCCATCCGAGTCAGGACAAATAGGCTAGTTGGCACATCCACGAGCCTCTTCACCTGCTGACGCGCAATTCAGGGTACTCTGTACATGTCGTAGTCGCCGCCGACTTCCAACTACCACACGCATGCCCAGAGGCTTTGGCGATCTATCTACCGGCTCGCCAGCTACTGCTTGACAACAAGGTGCGAGTCAGCTTAGACCGGTGGCCTATCAGGAAGTTCAATCGGTACCCGTCGCTCTATCCCTTCCTCATAAAACCTAAGAGGTGAGGAAAAGATATATATATATATATATATATATATAATTGTCAAGCAACCCGATACATATATCCTCGGAGGAACCCACAAAAGGGGCTACCACCGAGGCTTTCTGTACTTTTAATACCTCGACGGATATTGCCCGCTTACATGTACTCCATACTAATCACATCGCTCGCGAGAAGTCCTACCGATACACCTCCCTCCCTCCCCCTACCCGCCTCTACTATACAGAGGGAGACCCTTAGCGCTTGTGCTAGCTCTCTACCCAGCCGCAACTAGATGGCCGTTGCTCCCGCTATACTCACCCACCGTTTATGCTGTTCAGATTCGGGTATTTCCTTGTTTTCAGTTAGGATGGACGTAACCAGGACCATTTGCAACAAACTAAGCTTTCAACCTATATACGTAGACGAGTGATCCAGTCACCATGAAGCGTTTAGGAGCGTCTACTTGCAGATTTCGGTACGTCAATGATTAACGTGTGTGTGGACTTCAGTTAAACACCCTAAATCATCTCTATACGCCCCCCAGGTACCTCCCCCTCGAGGTGTAAGTGGTGAGGACTGTCTAGGTCTACTTTCGTTCTCGTTTACTTTTCCTCGCAAACGCTATCCCTCCATGGCGCCACAAAAAAAAGGTGTACCTTACCAACCCATCATATCTCAGTAAGTGCAAGCCATGTTTGTATCTTTGTAACCTGGGGCTTGAGTACTTGGCACTTCTTCTTGAGTGCCTTTACCGCCTCCATGAACAGCTCGTCACTATCCCACTGGCCTGTGCTCTCTATCGAGAAGATGAAGTGATCCTTCTTCCGCCCGAGCTTGACCTTGCCCTCGAATTCGGGGTGCCGCAGTACCTCCCGACTGACGGTGTCACGCATCGGGTCCTTCACCACTGCCTTCATCTCGCCCTCGTGGCCCTCGTAGCCACTGCCGCGGGTCCTGGCCTCCTGCCTCGTGACCGGCTCCAGCCCTATGACACCCGGCATGAAGCAGTTGGCGAATTTCTTCGCGTCCTCCCCTAGGATCGGCTTCGTAATCTTGATGGTGGGCATCAGACAGTAACTGGCTGTGGCTACAGGCGACCACTTGGCGTGATCCCAGCCGTATCCCTTGTGCATGTGCATCTCGATGTCCAACTCCTGGCCCGGCCGCATCTTGGCAATTAAAATGTCGGGGTTCAGGGCCCGGATGGCATCTTCCCCAGAGAAGAATTCGCCCTGCCTGCCAAGCGGCTCGAACGTGATGTCCTTGGCGTATACGCAAGCGTTGTGGTACAGCTCCTTGGGATCCGTCGAATCGGCGGGTGCATCCTTCTTGTGAGTGCACTGAGCGACGAGCTTGAGGCGTATAGTGTTCGTGTCGAAGGTGGTGGCGTACGCCTCCTCGCCTTCGGCCGGTTTCCTCCAGAACCGGAGGAAATCCCGGATGCCCTTCTTCCCACCGGTGAACGGGATGAGGCCGAGCCTGTGGGCGAGAACCTCGTCTTGGATGACCGACGTATTGTTGTGCACGAAGACAATGTCGATGGCGAGGGTGGGTATCTCGGCGATGAGTATGCGGCGGAAGGCGTTAGCAATGGAGGCGTCAATGCCGATGAGGGAGAATTGAGATTCGAACTGCCGATTCTCGTGCCACTGGACCTGGAAGCTCTGACTAAACGCCTCCTTGTCCCACGCATGCTCTTCGTTTGCAAAGTTATCGGGGTAATCGTCCGAGACGGTATTGGTAATCGTCTCCTTGTTTATGCCTATGATCTGGCAGAAATGTTAACCGAGTCGAGGCTAAGCTAGGCTAGGCTCTAACATACGTTACGGTCTTCGAGATCCTGTGCGCTGGCAGGTCGTCGCCTCCCCGACGAGGGTGCCATGATGCGTGGTATGGCTGGTTGTTGGTCTCGAGCGAGGTGAATGGACAAATGCGAGCTGAGGAATGGGTGTGGAGGGAAAAAAGAGGGAACTTGGTAAAAGCGACTTTCTCAGATCTGCCCTTTATCGATTGCTTATCGATATCCCATCCCAGATACTGGAGGGGACACTAGGAACACCCCCCTTCTTAAATTGGTCCACCCCTCTAGCTTCAGGCATGCATTCTCAAGGGGGCGGGTAATTCTCGAGAATGGCCACATGCGGAGGAGGCCATGTATCGTACACCCACATCCACAATATACCTACCTACGCAGTGGCGAGCTTGTAAGCATGGCTTGCCATAGTATAGGCGGTCATTTGCTTAGAATAGTTTAATTCCGTTGCCCGCTGCTTGTTCCATCATGAAGCGCTTTACGGGCCCCATGGCGTTGATCGCATTGAGCCCCAGCGTCCTCAGAGGGACCAAGGGACCGCTGCCGACGGAATAGATCTTGCTCATCTTGTCGCACACTCCCAGGAGGACGTGGTTCGGCCTGTACCGCTCTGCGCTGTACGGCTCAAGGGACATGCGAGAGCCGATATCTTGGCCGTGCGCCACCGCGTACTCGATCGTCCGCGCCAGGCTCTCGACGTCGCCTTGACCCTGGTTCAGTCCCTGCCCAGCGAGCGGGTGGATCGTGTGGGCCGCGTCGCCTACGAGCGCCACCCGCTCGCCAATGTATGTGTCCGCGTGCCGCATCTTTAGCGGAAACGAGGCCACTGTGCCATCCTGAACACCCACCACCATCTGTGGTATAACATGGTGGTCAAAGGTCGTGTGCTGCAGCCTCCACGACAGCTCCTCTTCCTGGCCCGAGCCTAGCGTGTGCATGAATTCGAGGTCTACGGGCCTGAGCCGGAAAGCTGCGTTGACGAGCGCGACTAAGTCGCGCGCCGAAAGACTCTTTAGCACCGCAGCATTCGAGGGCGTCGTCGACCAGACGAGGGTCGAGTAGTTCCCCGGTAGGGGTAGCATGGCGACGGGACCTGTTGGCAGAAATCTCTGATACGCAACCTTCGTCGCGTCTCCGCCCCAGCCGGCACCCTCAAGCTCCAATGTCGCTACGACGCCATGTCGCTCGTAGTCCCACCCCCTGCTCTCGATCCCCGCAAACGTCCGCACGGGACTGTTAGGACCATCGGCACCTACGAGCAGCCGCGCAGCAAGCTGCTTTCCGTCATCGAGGCGGACTATCGGCCACTCACGAAGGTCCACACTTTCGGTCTCCTCTCCAAGCACGATATCCGTGACCTTAGCTTTATCAATTACCGACACGCCACCTAGCTCGTGCAGCTGGCGCATCAACCCAAACGTCAGGTTCAGGTTCTCCACCATATACGCGATGGCCTCGACATCCGCTCCATCCCCGTCCCTTCCCGTCGCCTGTGTGCTAGATGCCCACTCGAACTCGATCCTCGCATCTGTGACGCCATCCCAGACCTGCATCTCGTGGTACGGCTGTACCCTGGCCCGCTGCATGTGGTCCCACACGCCGATCGAGGCGAGGAAGCGTACAGATTTAGGCGTTAGCGAGCTGCACCGGTTTGAGTACCGGTCGTGCGGCATCTGCCAGGCGCGGGTCTTGGCTAGGTCCTGGGCCTCAACAAGGGCGACGCGTAAGCCAGCAGTGGTGGGGTTCGACCCTGCGTACCTCGTCTCAGTTCGTGTAGAATCATCGGTACGGGGCGGCAGACTCACGGAGCGCGGTGAGCAGACTTAGGCCCGCAGGCCCACCGCCGACGCATACAACATCGTAGATGTCCAGCGGCCTAGAGCCGGCCCCGGTAGTATACGATCTAGCCGACTGGGGAGGGAAAGGTCGGCTACACCCCCTACATAGGCTCAAAAGTGGCTTTCGAAGCTGGGTTCTGCGCAAAGCGGTATTGCTATTCATCTTGTTGAAGCGCAGTCTCTCGGTTTCTTCAAAGTGTCAAAGCCGTAAGTAGGTAGAATGACATTTGCCTATTCACATACTACTTAGGTAGGTATTACTAGTGATATACTTGCGCTGAATTACCTTCTTATACTTTGTTAAATCTATTAAAACCTCGTTTTATATAAATATAATTTAGAGTTTCTAACGAGTTCAACTCTGTTACGTTTTTATTATATTATTAAATTATATAAAATATTTATATTATTTATTAATTTCAAAAAATAATAATAAATATATAATTAATTTTAAATTAATATATAATAATTATATTATTAAACATTTTATAATTAATTTTATTATAATGAAATATTAATTTATAATTAAATACTTACTTATAATTTATTATTATTAAAAAGCTAATAAAATAATTATATATATAAAGATTATTAACTTCATAAGGTACTGTAATTAATTTTATTACTTAGGTAGGTATAGTATCAGCTGAAAGCTACCTAATTATACCTAGGTACCCTCCTCTCCCCCGTTACGGCATTTAAGCGAGTGTAGATAAAAACTCGCGTCGCCGGCCCCTCCTCCTGTACTTTTAAGTGTGCGGCCCGAGGCCAGTCCAACAAGACGATAACGCAGATACATTAACCCATTCAATGTTTCTCTCACGAACTTTTATTTTGGTACGAGTCGGCCCAACTCTCTCTTAGCCGAATTCCCAGCGTGGCATGCGCAAGCCATGGTGCCTATAGTATCGCATGTTCTTAGGCATGCCTGCTCGTGTTTACTCGGCACCGTTGAGGATGGGGCTCTCGTCAGATGCTCCTCGAGAGCCCGGTTTGCCCTCATCAGCAGATGGCCAGCGAATGGCACCGGACATCATAGACGCCTCGCCCCCTCCTGGCCCCCTATCACCGTGCCCAGCCGCGACAATCCCGATAGCGCCGTCTCCGTCTGAGTCGAGGCCGCCAGCATGCACTTCCCAGCTCTTGAGGTCATCCTCCGCGTCATTGAGTACCTGCCGCGAGGCCGTTCTGTTCTGGTAAACGCGCCTCGGGTCGCCCGGTGTCACAGGCGAGTCATCCAAGAGGTCGAGTAGACGACGGCCGTGTCTGGCGAGGAGGATCTGCTTTTCTGCGCGCTCGATGACGGCGACAAATTCCATGTCGTAGGCTTCTTTCAGCTTATTACGGGTCTACGCTCGCGCGTTCACACGACGCGTCAGTTAGTGGCTTCGCCCACCGACCACCATACCAGGAAACTCGGGGGTACATACAACATTTGTCAGCTGGGCCTCAGCAACCAAATTCTCCGCCTCCGCCCTGACTAGCTCCTGCTCCAGAACGACAAGGCGCGCGCTCTGAGAATCCCTGAGCTTGAGCCTCTGTATCTCGTCTGCAATCTTGCTTTTCGCGTCGCGGCTGGGTTGGACACTCCTCTCGGTATTGCGAATGGTTTTGAGAAGGCCGCGCGCCTCATCGAGCGTATGGGCATAAGCTTCCTCTTGGGCGCCGAGCTCAGACAGCACGACACCCACCTTGTCACTGATGTCGGAGACGGCGTCGTCACGCGTCTGCTCGCCCCATTCCGACAGTTGCCTCGCCACAACCTCGCGCTCGCGTCCCGCCGCCTCATGCGCCGATACCAGGCTGTTGGTTGACTTGATAAGCTGGTACAGCCGCCGCGACAGCTCAGGCTGAATCGAGCCGCGTAAAGACGCGAACGAGAATCCCTTGTTGCGTCGCGGTACAGGCGAAGATGCCGGTATCGGCTGCCCTACCGCGGCATTTCCCTTATTCGAGCGAATGGAGAGCGAACGGTTCCTAGGGTAGACCTAGATGTTAGCTGCCTGTGTTTTCCCGCTGTTATAACCTAAGCCCCGCAGGACGTTTTACATGTAAGTCAAGGCTGGGAATCGAGTATTGCCCTTGCAGCTCAGCTGTGACATCCTCTCGAGCTCTGATACGCCTTTCGAATTGCCGTCGAGGAGTGGGAAATCATTCATGGCCTACATGGTACGTTCAGGGTGATGCTCCTTGCACCAGGGTCGGCCTTCGGTTGATTATAGGGTGAGCAACTACCGAACTGGTTAGTTAGCTGCTCCCTATCGTCTCCTTCTCTTCCCCTCTCGCTTCCTCGTTGACTCTCGCGTACGTCTTCCCCATTGTGGCAACCAGCCAGCCTCCGAACCTAGGCTTTCCCAGAATGCCACTTTCCAAGGAGGGAACGGTTGGTCTCCCCCCTCCCCCACGCAAAAATGGGCACACGCGAGACGGAGGGAAGGAAAGGGAAATCGTATGCTCCGAGGATGTCAGCAAGGCACTCGTTCGACTTACTATTTGGTCCCTCCCAGGTAGACGAGATGCAATGTTACCGTTCTCGGTGGGGCGAATTATCGTCTTGCAGTGCGTATGCAGGATGGTATCATTCCCGCTGCCCGCTCTAGCAGGGATCTGTGGAGGGGCGAACCAATGCGAGCCAGGCAGCTAGTTATCTGTCTCGATGTCTGTGGCCATCCAACTTGTCAGTCCTTGGAGGGCGGCAGCTTGGGGGTGCGTACGTAGACTGGGCCGAGTAATGGGGAATGTCGAACAAGCAAGCAGGGAAAGAGAAAGAAAAAGATGAATCCCGTAGGAACCGGCTTTGGTTGTAACAGAGAGGGGGTGCTGGGCGACGCCATGTCATCTGCGAGGAGATGCTCCGTTTTGGGTGTTGCACGAGGGGAACCCGTCACCCACGGTCCGAGGCGGTCATCGCATTCTATACCTAGGTACCTACCTAGCTGCCTACCTATGACGTCGGTAAAGAGCTACTAGTGAGATCATGATACCTACATGTTTCCGCGCCTTCTATGATGTCATTTTTCGGAGCTACACCTAGGTATAGGTATAGGTATATCCATTTGTCTTGACATTAACTTGAACAGATGTATTCTACCCATCCACCCACGCTTGATTTGGGGTTTGCCTGCAATTCAGCGTGCCCAATATTATCCGTCTCGGACCCCCTAGGTACATAGTGACGCCATCCCCCCCCCCCCCAACAACGTCAAGTCGTCAGGATAAGGGACGCTACACCTGCCGCCAGCAACGGCGACCACGGAAACCTGGAGAGTTGTCTGCCTGTTGATCGAACAAGAGCACTCTAGTGCCCGGCACCGCTTTCCGGGGAGGAGAAGGATGACATCTTAGTGGTATCTTGTCTGGCTCGCCCTCTCGTACACAACTGGGCCCCCGTGCCGGTAACTAGTGGCGCTCACACGTGGGCTATGATGCGAATGATAACTAGCCCTCGGAATCGCCGAGCGATGTTGATGGTGGTGGTGCTGGTGGTGCCCGTGATGCGGTCTCACGGGAACGTACTCTTCGTGGTAGTAGTACTTGGCCCGCGAGGGCTCGGCGCGGAAGCACATTTAGGCCTTCCCAGAAACGGCACTCCGGTGCAGGCTGTCAGAAAGGAGCCGTGGGCGAATCCGGTATTCGAGTAGTCGTCACTTGGACTTGTCGAGAAGACCCGCGGTGAGTGACCACCCAATCCCCCGAGGGTATGGGATGTGGAGGTATAGACGTAGGTAGTCAAGTGCTGGGCAATTTTCGACGCTTTCTGGCGAATTCAAAGAAATACCTAGCGGGGCAGCAGCCTTGCATCCGATGTGGTGGATGCTGAGAGACTCGGGGAGGGTCGACTGGGCCTTTATTTATCTCCCATCTGCCCGAGTCATGGTAGGACTAAAATGTAGGTTATGTCACCCCCCCCCCCTAGCTCCCCCTTCTTGCCCTCTTCCCTTCCTTGCTTAAGCTGCAACAGGAGCCACAGCCACGACGTCCAACCCCCCCCCCCCCCCCAAGAGCCTTACCTATAAAGCCGGCCATATCGTTAGCCAGTCTACTACCCAGACAGTTCGAGGGCTGAACATAAGCAAGCCATATATGACCTAACCTACACCACGGTGGCAACAGTAACAAGCATGGAAGAGGCGGGTCGAGGTAGCGGTTAACAAGGTGCCGATCCTAGCAACATTGCGTCTAGCCGTCAAGCCCATAGTTATCCATACGGATACCAATGTCTGTCGGCTGGCACCCCCTCCCCTCCTGGTGCCTTGGGGTTGGGTAGTAAACCTGCCCCCCCATGTACCACTTGTAGCAGGTATACAGATGCCTGCGTGCGTCTACATAGACCCGAGGCTCAACCAACGCGTCTGCTGCTGCGTATTTTGCATTGGCATTGCTGAGACCCTGTACAACAGTCCGGTGGGGATTCTTGTAGCGGGCCTATTCGCAGGCTAACTCGGCCATTCAGATATACCGAAAACGGTGTGAGGTTATCCCCATTCACCTCAGCGCATGCCGCCAAGCCAGGGTCCTCATAGGGAGGGGATTGATTAAAGTGCAAATGAGAAGGAAATGCGTCAAAGTCGTATTCTTCATGCTGGACCTGTGTGCCTTAAGCTAAGCAACCTTCCCCCCTCCTCCTCCTTAGGGCTGTTTATGCTACGCTCAGATCCCATGGAAACCCTGTACTGTACACGATGTGCGTCGCGCCTCCCGCCCTCCTTCCCCTGGGGAAGTCAAAGGTCTTTTATGTTGTCGAAAACTTGACATTCACTTTTGAGACAACCCACATTCCGACGAATACCGCCATCGTGCTGGCAAATACTATCAATGGCTTCCGAAGGCTCGCCGCTATCGAATAGTCGTAGGAGACGACCAAATCGCGGTCTCGGAAGTCGTCTGCCAAGTTCTTTGCCTTAATTGTTAGGACTGTTCGGCCAATGGTGTCCAGATATATCTTTTGTAGATCAACCGTATAATGTGTAATGGCGGACCCGGGAATATTTGTGTAGAACCGAACGTTCCTGAAAGGTGACGGTTAGTATATATCTGCGTCGACGTAGCGCAAGTCACAGGGGGGCACATACTCGGCGCCCTCTGGCAAGAAAACACGAATCTGTATACGCTCAAACGAGATGCCTTCCGACTGCTTAGGCCCCTCGATAAAGGGCACGTTCAACAGATAGCTATCGCCAGACTGCTTCCTCAAGAAGTGCCTCGAGTCGGCGTTCCATCCGATCGTGAAGGGATACTTCCAACCGCCAAAAACGGGATACCGGGGTTTGAGTTCAAGAACGGCCTCTCGCCTATTAGAACGGAAGCGCGACGTAGATACATTGCCAATGGCATCTGTAAAATACGCATCCTTACTTCCAATCCGGAGGGGGAACTTCATCTCTTTTAGAGCGTACGTCTGCGGGTTGAAGTACTGGGACTGCGCCCATTTGACTCTGTTGAACTGCGACGAGAGGTTCGCGCCTTGATTGTGGAGAGTATATCGCTCCTCGAACGCGATATTGCCGCCCCAATGGCTGACCTCAACGTCCCGCTCTAGCTCTGACACGTGCGTTACTGGTTTCGTAAACTCGTACCGTACTGTGACAGGAGATACCGCGCCGGCTGGGACTTCGAGGAAAGGGCCATAGGTTAGCTTCGACCCTTGCTTCTGAGGAAACTCTTTAGTCTCTCCGCTACCAGCGATCCTAGTATAGTCCGGGATATCAGAGGATGGAAATTTAACCTCCGTCTTCTGCTTCAACGTGGGATAGACTGATGGGCAGTATGCTGAGAAATGGTAGACAAGGTATTGCTTGTCAGACTGCTCAATAGCGGTTGGCAATGGCGCAAAAGCATTAAGAAGGTAGAAGGAAATTCCTAGCGTCTGTTGACCTTTTACTGGCAATGGTGTAGGTAGTCGAATGCGGTAGTATTGAGTATCGCTAAGGATACAAGACGTCAACAGAAGAGAAGGGCGGCGGGAGAGAAGTCTAGGAGGTAATGTTTTCATACCTCTGTCTGTCGAATTCAACAGCTTCCACGGAAAACCCCAACAAGCTGGCATCTTTCCTATCCTTAACCTCAATGCCTCCTACATTCTTGACCTGGCCTCGCATAAAAGGGAGGAAGTATTCATCCTGCGGTTCTGTTGACGTATTCTCAATCAGAACATTGATGGACTCTTTTGCGAAGTTCTTCTCCAGAGAGATGACATGCACCAAGTTGGCATTCTTGAAGACCTGCGGCGGTTTGAAGGTAGCCGGGAGGGTGATCTTGGACGACAATGACGGCTGAGATATGTTGATTGCGCCAAGTGCCTGCGAGACCAAGAAGCACGCTGCTGCTGAGACTGCAGTAAACTTCATGGCGTTAGGGGGTCAGGAGTTCTTTACATGGAGAAAGAGATAAAGAAAGGGCGAGAAGAGAGCAAGCTCCTAGAGACTTAGATAAGCAGTTAAGGTGTTTTGTTTCCAATGGACAGCTGGCTGAAGCTGCTACGCAGGTACGCTAGTACATAGATATGCCTGGTTTATTTCGGACCCGCCTACCAGATGCTAGGTATAGTTACCTACATAAGTACCTATACTTAATAAGGAGTTATTTTTAATTAATATACTTCATAGAAATAAAGTAAATAAAATACGTCAAAGTACTCTGCGCTTCTCTAGGTTTTCGTATCGAAAACTTAAAACCTCTCTAAAGGCTATGGAAAAAGAAGTAAGCAGGAATTGACGCTTAATTTAACTACGAAAAGGGATTAATTAAATAGAGAGAAACTAACCTGGATTAAACGAAGAGAAATTAACTTTTATTAATTTATATATAAATAGGGTTAAAATAAGTAGAAAATATAATTAAACGTGTTATTAAGTAAATAGATAGACGCGTATACTGTGGTTTTATTAGATGCATTCCTTTTAAGCAGGTCGTATGAGCTTTTAATTAATTCAAACGGCGTATACGAACTTTTAGCTAATAAAAATAGAGTATCCTTTAAATAACTCTATATTTATAGAGTTATTTATAAGGTTATTTATAGGGTTATTTATAAGATTATTTTTATAAGGGAATTACCCTTGTAAATTGATCAGCATAATAAGAGGTTTAACGTATTATAACTATCCTTCGAATACGGATAATAATAAAGTATATTAGCTTAAGCTTATATTTTATTTTTATTTAAGTTTTATATTTAGTGCTTTATTATAAGTTAAACTTTAGATTTTAGAGTATGTCACGTAAAACGTAAACGCCTACATTCACGCTTTGCGGTATGTAGGCTTATATAGGCTAGTTTAATTACTACATAATATACCCCTTAGTTTTTAAATACCTCTAGTAGGTGGGTTAATAACTACTAACGTCCGACCGCCTTTTTTAAGGCCCCTCGTGGAGAATTAAACCCCCTACCTCTTGGCGCGATACCTTACTGCTAGTTCTAATCTAGCTCTGGGGCTTTACCGCGTAAGGGGCTACGCTTACTACGCCGTATACGCGTAATTAAGGGAACCGAACTACTAAGCTACTAGTACCTTAGAGCGCTAACCGGGCTTATACCTATCACGTAAAACGTAGACGTCTACATTCACGCTTTACGGTATGTAGGCTTATATAGGCTGGTTTAATTACTACGTAACAGAGTATTATATATATGCTATAGTAAATTGTTTTCAAAAAGTTAATATATTAATCTCATACGCAAGATAGTGTAGTGGTGCAGTGGATCTAGGCCACGTAACCTTTTCGATGTGTATTTATACGGGTCGCGCACTCATATTTTCATCAGTCAGACTTAGACCCGTAGCTATCACAGGCATCACGACCTACAGCTATTCACTCGTTTCTTATCATGCCTTTCTAGCTATCTTCGTTACCTTCTTTTTCTAGTCTTCCCTTTCCCAGCTGCCGTTTTCAGCTGGCCGATCAACCGATTACAGCTGTTTACAGCTGTGATCTTGGTTGATCGGCACTGGGCCAGTTGTTGGCGGTTGGGTAGTTCTTTTTTCGAGCCTCCGTTAGCGTGCCCACGCTGCTCCTATTTAATAGTTATAATACGTTAAGCTTACTGTCATGCTAATTAATTACAAGGTTAAATACCTTTATAAATATCTTTGTAAATACGGTTATAAATTTAAGGAAAACTTTATTTTCATTAACTAAAAGTTTATATATGTATTTTAATTAGTTAAAAGTTTGTATAGTATAGTAGTACGGTAAGATATGCCCTCTTAATGCATTACGTAATACGTTATGATAGGCCTTATGCCTATATAGAGTAACTATAGCTCCCGTAAGTACGGGATATGCTATGTTTATTATTTAATTTATTACTTAGTTAGATTACTATCTTTATTATTTTTACCTTAATTAAACATTTATTTTTATCATTAAATTCGTCGTTCTCCGATTAATATATTTATTTTAGTTATAGGCGCTTAAGTTACTTCGTCGTACCGCTATAGCCGAATAAGTAACTTTTACGTTTTATCCCTTTTCTCCCCTTACTTCTTATGCCTTCGGGTTAGCGACTACTATATCTCTACGACTAAGGGATATAGCTAAGATACGATAACTACATTAGATTCCTTATCTTTCGATTAGTATAGCGGTATTAGTTTCATCCATCTTAGACCATCGTACGAGCTATAGTCTTCGATAAAGTACACTTTCGAGTAAACCTATCCGGGTCTCTAGTATCGCGTACGCTCTGCTCCTCCTTAATAGCTTGCTTAAAAGGAATATATCTAATAAAACCGCAGCATATGTAGCGGGATTTATATATTACTATTTACTTATTAACGCATCGATTTTCTACTTATTTTAATTCTATTTATATATAAATTAATCAAAGTTAGTTTCTCGCTATTTAAAAATTAATTACTAATTCTTTTTCATAGTTTAGTTTCATTTATATACAAATTAATCGAGGTTTATTTCTTTTTATTTAATTAAAAATCGATTGTAAATTAATTTCCTTTTGTAGTTTAATTAAACGTTAATTCATACGTACTCTTTTTCTCTAGCCTTCGGAGAGATTCTAGATTTTCGGTATAAAAGCATAAAAAAGCACAGAGTGCTTTAACATATTTTAATACATTAAACCCTCTATTATACTAATTAATTATAATGGTGAATACTTTTATAAAAATAGTACTGTAAATTGCTCTATAAATAGTTTTCACGTAGAGGATTCGCCTCTTCATTGCTTACCTCAGCAACAGGAGCTTCTATATATACGCTTCCATTGCTTCCACTCCTCTAGCTCGTTTTTAGATAGATCTATGACTTTTTCTCTCCTTTCGCTCCTCCTCCTATTGCTCGTAAGATAGCTCTCTACGCGCGCTCTCGCACGTAGCTCCTTTATATAGCTACGTGATAATAGCTCTATAAATAGCTTTATAAATTTAGAGAAAACTGTATTTTTATTAACTAAAAGTTCGTATACGCGTTTTAATTAGTTAAAAGCTTGTACGGCCTGGGTAAAAAAGATGCATCTATTATAGGCTATGCATATTGTAAAGCCTTAATTAGCGCTAGGGTATAGTACGTAATTAGCCTAGTACTTACGGAAAATAAGGGTAGCTATTATAAATACGGCTTATAAGGCGTACTTTTTCTTATTTTTTCCTCGTTTAGCTTTAAATCATTTATATACGGGTTTTATTTAGTATATAACTTTTAAACTCGTAATAAAAAGCTAAACTAACTTTATTTTAATCGTTTTACGGAATTAATATCAAAGCGAGCAGAATTAATAATAGGAACGGCGGTATAGTACTTAAAGAAGCAGTAGTTAATAAAACGAATAGTTAGGAATACGGTATTGATTTTTAGATATATGCGCTGGTAGTATCTACGAAAGAGGACGGATAGAAATAAGTATTTTAACAAACGGAATTCATAGTGGAAAAAACGATATTAATACTTAAGAAAAAGATAATGAACAGGAGCAGCGTGGGCACGCTGTGATGGAGGCACGAAACAAGGACTGCCCAACTGCCAACAACTGGCCCAGTGCCGATCAACCAAGATCACAGCTGTAAATAGCTATAATCGGTTGATCGGCCAGCTGAAAACGGCAGCTGGGAAAGGGAGAGACTAGAAAAGGAGGGCAAGGAGGATGGCTAGAAAGGCATGGCAAGAAACGAGTGAATAGCTATAAGGCCGTAATGGCTACTGTGATAGCTATAGGTCTAAGTCTAACTGATGAGAATATAAGTGCGCGACCCATATAAATAGATATCGAAAAGGCTACGTGGCCTAGATCCACCGCACCACTACAATAACTAGTTAAATTAATAGTTATAAAAGCGGTATTAACCTTTAGATATACGCGTCAGTAGTAACTATGAGAGAAAACCGATAGAAGATAACTGAAGAAATGATCGATAATATCTAAGAAAACGTAGATTTAAACGGTAATTTCGAAGAAGATACGATATAGAAACGTTTAGAAATATTCATAATCAACGAAATCGGTAGTTAAAGAAGATAGAAAAGTTTTTTTCCTAAAAAGATAGTAAAGCGTTAAAATATAATGCTTAATAAAAAGTTAAAAGCGCCCGAGACGTGATATAAGAAAGAAGCGACGTTAAAATAACGACGAAATGATAAAGTTAGTTAGGATAATAATATTTCGATAAAAGTATTAAAAGCGTTAATAATAGAAAGAATAGCGTATTTTTAATACGCTTTTTAGCGCAGCTTCGTAGTTTCGTTAACGATACAGATAAGTCTTCAACTTTTAAATAGTAAGAGAAACTTTAAATCTTTTAATAATAAACGGAAAGGCGTATCTAGTGCGTTTTTTACGAAACCCGAAGGATTTTGTTAATAAATACGGATAAATGATAATTTTGAAACAAATAAAAACGGCGTATTTGAATACGTTTTCCGACGGATCCGACAAGATTCGTTAACGGAAAATAAATAAAGGTCTTTAAACGGCGGTAAATAAACTGACAATTCTATAGCTACGGAAGTTAGGTTAAATTTAATAAGCGTTTATATACAATTTTGTATACAGGGCTTTAAAGTTTTACGGTTTAATAAAAGGATCGGAACGATAACCTTTAGGAAGTAGTAATATTTTAAGAAAAAAAGAAAGTTCCGAAAAGTGATAATATCTCGGGAAACGAAAATAATAATTTAAAAAACAGAAACGTAACCTATGAAACGAACGGAATATTCGGGGGTATAGAATAATTTCCGAGTAAACGAATACGGAGAGCGGTTTTAAGAAAATAATATACCGGAAAGTTAAATAATATCCGGAGCGCTGGTGGTATCTTAGGAAGAGGATAGGAGGAGGGCTTCCTAGTAAAAGTAAGATAACGGAAAAGGCGTATCCCAGTAAATTAAGGCCTTCAGAAAGGGAACGGAAAAGAAGGAGAAAACCTCGGGATATAGTGTAATCCCTAGGAAAGAGGAGAATAACCCCGGGGAATAGTAATACTTCGGAAAGCGGAAATAATATCCGGAGATACGAAATAACCCCCGGATAAGAAAATAGAAAGAGGAGATCCCGGAGTATAATATAACTCTTGGAGAGGAGAAGAAAGCCTTACCCAGGGGATATTAATACCTCAGAAAATGAAAAAAAGAAAAAGAAACCTTAAAGGAGCATTAATACCTTAAGAAGCGGAGACAGTAACCCGAAAAGCAAATAACGTATCCCGAGAAACGGAAGTAGTATTTAAAAATAAGGTACGTATTTTAAGGCATAAAAAACCAGGTTAAGTTATTAAAGCTAAACGCTGAAGAAAGGGAAGGTAAGGCGTACTTTTTTTTTCTAGGAAGGGACTTTATATTATAAGTTATACTTATTATAAGGCCTTAATTAACATTAAAGCCTGATATGTAATTAGCTTAGTACCTACGGAAGATAAGGTAAGTTATTATAAATACAGCTTATAAGGCGTACTTTTTCTTCTTTTCTCTTCGTTTAGCTTTAAATCGTTAATATATAGCTTTTACCTAACGAATAGCTCTTAAAACCGTAATAACATTTAATAAAACTACAGTATACGCGACGAGATCTATATATTACTATTTATCTATTAACGCGTTTAATCATATTTCCTATCTAATTCTATTTAATTTAATCAAGGTTAGTTTCTCCTCGTTTAACAAAGAGTCGATTAGTAATTAATCCCTTTTCGTAATTTAACCAAGCGTTGATTCCTACTTACCTTTTTTTCCTTAGCCTTTAAAGAGGTTTTAAGTTTGTAGTATAAAAACGTAAAGAAGCGCAGAATACTTAAACGTATTTTATATATATAACTAGCTTATAGCGCTATATAATAAAAGTATTTCTTTCTATATACAATACGAGTTGCTTAAATTAATACTAAACTAACTATAGTGTTGGTTTTTAGAACTATGACAGCGGAGAGCGGGGAGTAAGTAGATCAGGGTCGAGGGATAGAGGGGCGCTTATCGTCAACCTCCAATACCCCTCATCGCTTTCCAGACTGCCCTCCCTCATATTAGGGAGGTAGGTATATTCTCCATCAAGTACCTTAAGCATGCACTTCCCCACCTAGATACCTGTACTTAACGGATCGATATATGTAAGTAATATGTATGCGCGATGTACTTTGCTATCCCACGATACATCAGGTTTCTCGTACTCTACATTGAATGACATGGCCCTCCTCCTCGTCAAATGTAGGTACATAAAAAAAAGGTTAGGTACCTACAACTACGACGCCTTGCAGACTTTTGCACCTATCCTCGACTTCCAACGCGCCTCTCTCTTGTACCAGAGCCTACGTCTGCCTAACACGCGCGCTTATCTGCTGCCATTGATGCCTTTATAAGACCTGCCTACGCTGAGTAAGTCCTCAGGTTTTATCTCAAGATGCTTATGGCATCTCTGATTTGCTCCTTTTCCCAAGACCAGCCTTCGAGGCTACGCCATTTAATAGCTCGCATGCCTCCCGGCCACTCTGCGCTTCCAACTCCCTCCCTCGATCCCGATCACCATTCTGGTCAGACTAACACCTCAGCCTGAACTACTCACGTTCCTCGCCCCTTACCACTAGGGCCCTCCTTACGCTCAGATCCAGATTCTCCTAGTTTTTTATCACCTAGTCACTACCTACAAAATGGTTGGCCTTGGTCCCAGGAAGCCTCCATCCCGGAAAGGTACGTGATTCTGCCAAATTCTGTCTCTCCCCTCGCCCTTGTCTTGCTTCCATGCCGCTCCCCGTCTGTTTCTGGGCCTACGAGGGCCGCTTAGCAGCCATATACATGCCGATGTCAGGCAGGAGCTCTGTTTAAGCACTTGAGATGCTTGAGCTTAACTGCAGAAGAGGCTCCCTGCCGAGACATCCCTGTCATTTCCCTTACCTTGTCTGCTGGTCCTTACAACTTCTTATCCCGAGTGTCGCTATACTGTGTGTGAAGTTTCCATGAGACCCAAGCTACGTGGCAGCTAGACTCAAGCAAACGGCAAGCGAGTCTTCAGAAGAAGCCAGCTTGCTCCTTATAGAGGCACCCGGGCAATACACACTCCAAATTATCCTTCCATCACCCAAAGGTCTGCCGGCTCATCGTGAGCATATATGGACGCCTTGTGACGGTGTCTAGAGCGCGTATGTTGGGATTATAAAGGCTGCGGAGTTATGGCTGGTTGCCCTGCTCTCACAGCAACCGCCCTCTACGTGTGCCAGTCCAAGTATAATACAGCCCCTGGCAGTTCACACGCCCTTGCCGGTCCTCTTGCTTCACCTCTACCTTACTCACTTGCCTATGGTAACCGACCTCAGTTTGTTTTGACACATGTCAACCTTCTCACTCACACCCTTTTCCCTATGCTTCCTGCCCGTCAGACAATCGCCATGGCTCCCAGGCATCAACCAGCCTCTCAGGCAACATGCCCGCTTACATACCATCAGCGTTGTCTGTGCGAATCACATAATGGTGCCGATTCTTAACCAATACTATCAGCCTAATATTCGCACCTACTAACATAGAAGGCATAGGATCGATGGCCGATGTACCGAAGGACCTCCTTGCCGAGATTGAGAAGTTGGAGAAACTGTTTACCGTGGATACTGCCAAACTTAAGAGTATCACCAAGCATTTCGTGTCCGAGCTTGAAAAGGGCTAGTAGTACCTGCCTTTCTTTCCGGTATTATTAGAGCTACTAACAACGTAGGCAGGCTTGAGTGTGGAGGGCGGCAGCATTGTAAGCTTCCTCGACAAGAGACCAATGCAGCCACCAGCTAACTTATAAATGATATAGCCCATGAACCCGACTTGGGTTATGGACTTCCCGGATGGATACGAAACAGGCACTTACCTAGCGCTTGATATGGGTGGTACAAATCTCCGTGTTTGCGAGATTACCCTGACAGACAACAAGTCAGAGTTCGACATCATCCAGTCCAAGTACCGCATGCCTGAAGAATTGAAGACCGGCGAGTCCGAGGAGCTTTGGGAGTATATAGCGGATTGCTTGAAGCAATTCATCGAAACACACCACGGGGACATCCCCTCCGCCGAAGGGAAGATTCCCCTTGGTTTTACATTCTCCTACCCAGCTACCCAAAACTATATCGATGAGGGTGTTCTACAGCGATGGACCAAGGGTTTTGACATCAATGGCGTCGAGGGGAGGAATGTCGTGCCGCTGTTAGAGGCCGCCTTGGATCAGCAGGTAAAGCCCTACGGAGGGATGAGAGAGAATGCATGTGTGCAATATTGACAAGAAGCCAGGGGGTTCCTATCAAGGTCTCGGCCCTTATCAATGACACCACTGGAACTCTCATCGCTTCCGCCTACACCGATCCCAAGATGGCGGTTGGCTGTATCTTTGGAACGGGCTGCAACGCCGCATACATGGAGAACTGCGGCTCTATCCCTAAGCTAGCCCATATGAACTTGGATCCTGATTTGCCGATGGCCATTAACTGCGAGTGGGGCGCCTTCGACAACGAGCACAAAGTTCTCCCTCGAACGCCGTACGATATTATTATTGACAAGGAATCACCCCGACCGGGTCAGCAAGCCTTCGAGAAGTGTATCGCCGGCTTGTATCTCGGCGAAATCTTCCGTTTGATACTGGTTGACTTGCACGACAATAAGGACGTCCACATATTCGAGGGCCAAGACATCAAGTATCTCAGGAAGCCATATACTCTCGATTCATCTTTCCTCTCGGCTATCGAGGAGTAGGTTATCGAAGAACTGTGAATGACTCATTGCTCTATTGCGCTAACCGCATCCAGTGACCCTTTCGAGAACCTGCAGGAGACCGCAGACCTATTCCACGAAAAGTTACACTTGACCTGCACTCGCTCCGAGCTCGAACTCATCCGCCGGGCTGCCGAGCTAATCGGGACGCGCGCGGCTCGCCTATCCGCATGTGGCGTTGCTGCCATTTGCCTCAAGAAGAACCTCCAACCTTGCCATGTTGGTGCCGATGGCTCTGTCTTCAACAAGTATCCTCATTTCAAGGCTAGGGGCGCACAGGCCCTCCGAGAGATTTTGGACTGGCCGGCCAAGAAGAATCAGAGGGAGGAAGACCCTGTAGAAGTTCTGGCTGCCGAAGATGGAAGTGGCGTAGGCGCTGCTGTAATCGCTGCCCTGACACTCAAGAGGGTGCAAAGGGGCAACGTTGCTGGCATTCTACATCCCGAAAATTTCAAATGAGCAGCATAGATGCCTAAAGGCGCAGCCGGGATCACATCGTGTCTGTCAGAAGGTAACGGGCAGGTATCGCCTATAGATGGATGTACGAAGAGGGGGCCCTCTAGGTGCCTGAATGGCGCTTGGTGGCTAGGGCTAGTTGTCGGATTAGAGCAAGACACGGTGGGAACCCTATCCCATGAAAGTACACATGGGAAGTCTATATGCTGCTGTAGGTTAGCTTGCGTGTTCGGGCCGGGGCCGTCCGATCAATCATGGATCGACTCACTATCCAGGGTCCAATAGCGTCTCTTGACGCCCTGCCATTCCCCTTCGCCCTCCTTCTCTAGATCTGTCATGTCTACGCCCAATTCCTGCCACTCGACATCCATACCGGCATCGCTGAGATGCAGCCCAACTACTTGCGTGTACACATCGTAGCAGATCTGCCGATCGGCACCCAAGCCGTTGAAGAAGCCAAACACACCCTTCTCGTCCAGTAGGCTAGGGACGTACTCGGTGAAGAACATGCGTAGCTGGCCGTAGTCCTCTCCAAAAGTGTCGAAGTAAATGGCGTCGTAGATCTCGCCCTGCTCCAAGAGGCTGGGTACCACATCTTGCCAACGGCCGGCGAGGATCTGATACGCCCCCTCGCCGGGACCGCTCTTCGCCCATTCCCCGCCGAACTTGCTGTCTGGCTTGCTATTGATATGCTCAAGGACGGAGGGGTGCGCCTCGATGATGTGATGCTTCGACGGCAGTGTCGCGCTGAACATACTGTCGATAATGCCCATGCCGAAGCCGATATTGAGGATTCGCCGGCCGGAGGGAAGACCCGGGAGTAGCGCATCGACGGAAGCGCGCATAATAGATGTCTCCCAAGACACTGGTCGAGAGACGCGGGTTAGCGGGTGGGCTTGGGGGGCGTAGAGGTCGCGGATCTACAAATACGTACTCATAACACCGTTTCGTGAGGAGTCGACGAGCTTTCCCTCGCTATATGTTAGGCTCGAGCGCAGGTAGTCCTCGCTATTAACATCAGGCTCGGCAACGTGTCGCGGCGGGCTAAATGTGCGGCCGGGGTCAACCGCGACAACCATACTCTCCGCCGCACTTATTTGGATGGCGGCGTCTGCGTCGTTTGTGTATCGTGTGCTATTTGTCTCCTCCGTCCCTTCCCGTCCCACCTCGCGGGGTTCTTTGCTATCCCCAACTCCAGCTTGACCCTTTTCTTCCTCTCCGTCCATCATCTCCTCGCTACCGTTTGACTCGAGCTCCTCATATCCATCCAGCAGACTGAACAACAACTCGGCACGCACACCGGCCGCGACGCATAGCATATATAGAGGCCTGAGCCCGAGACGTGCGGCAACGCAGCCGGGCGTCTCGTTGTTGCTATCGACATCGTTCCATATTGCCCCGCTCCGAAACAGCTCATTCACGACTGCCGTTGCGTTGTCTGCTACTCGGGAATCATCGGCGCTGCCTTCTGTCGAAGTCCCGTCATTACGGCCTTTCAGTGCACTCTGGTTCACTGGCGCACAGCTGCGGATGGCGGCATGCAGCGGCGTCTCGCCCGTCGTGGGTTCCCGGACGCTGGCACGACCCGGGGCCTCGAGGAGCCGCTTGAGACGCCCGAGATCGTGGTGCCAGGCGTAGTACAGGATCTGAGAGACGGGGGCCGGGCATGAGGCAGGGATTCGCGTGGAGATTGTGTCGCTCATGAACGTGATGAAGAACCAGTTTACAGGGCTATTGCCACACGAATCTATACCGCCACGAGGGAGGTAGTTAGTGGTTGGATAAACCACTGTTTGGAGCTATAAGTTCGGTGGTATGACATTATCTGTCGAGCACATGCAACAACCCTTTTCCTCTCCCTTATATTTAATCTGTTTCAAAAGGCGATCAGCTTTTATTAATTAAGCTTAACTTAAATATATGCAAATTAGACGAAGTTTACTTAGTTAAGAATGTTATAAAATTAATATAAATTAGTTATTTAATATTATATTAGTAAAATGAAATTTTAATTATATTTAAAACAAATAGTATATTAATATATATTATCTACTCTTTTAATATATTATGTAATGTGCTATAATAGGCTATATTAATATTTTAGATTAAGGGCTTTTAATTATATAAAAGCTGTATACTAATAATTTTAAAGCTATATAAAGAGAAAAGGAAGAAAGTATACTTTTAAGAAACTATACTTATAATAATTAACTTTACCTTTATAAATATTAAAAAGATAATTATATATTAAGTCTTAATATTAATTAAAGTTTCATTTTTAACTATTATAGTAGTGCGGTGAAACTAGGCTACGTAGTCTTTTAAATGTATATTTATATATGTTACGAATTTTCATTAATTAAACTTAAACCTATAGATATTAGAATCTATAATATTTATTCCTTTTCTTATTACGCGTTTAATTATTATATCATTTATTTAGTTTTTTTTCGCTACCGTTTTAGCTAGCCGATTAATTAATTACTACTATTTATAACTATAATCTAGTTAAACTAATACTAGGCTAGCTATTAGTAGTTAGGTAGTTATTATATAGGTTTCTAATGACGTACCAAACAGGAGCAGTGGGCACGCTGTGATAGAGACCTGTATAAGAACTGCCCAACTGCTAACAACTGGCTTAGTGCCGATTGAACTAGATTACAGTTGTAAACAGCTGTTATCAGTTGATCGGCCAGCTGAAAACGGTAGCTGGGAAGGATAAAACTAGAAAGGAGAGATGGAGATCGAAGGCATGGTAGAAGAAACGAATAGATAGAGCTATAGAACTTGATATTGTAGTAGTGTAGTGGATCTAGGCCACGTAGCCTTTTAGATGTATATTTATATAGGTTTCGCACTCATATTTTCATTAGTTAGACTTAGACCTGAAGGTATCATAACCTGACAGTTATATTTACTCCTCTTGTTATGCCTTTCTAGCCTTCTTGCTATCCTTGCCTTCTAGTCCTTTTCCCAGCTGCCGTTTTTAGCTAGCCGATCAACCGATTACAGCTGTCTACAACTGTGATCTAGGTTGATCGGCACTGGGCTAGTTGTTGGCAGTTAGGCAGTTGTTCGTGCCTCCATCACAGCGTGCCCACGCTGCTCCTGTTCACTATCCTTGTTACTTTCCTATTCTAGTCTTTTTCTAGCTACCGTTTTCAGCTAGCCGATCAACCGATTACAGCTGTTTATAGCTGTGATCTTGGTTAATTAGCACTGAGCCAGTTGTTGGCAGTTGGGTAGCCGTTTTCGTGCCTTCATTAGCGTGTCCACGCTGTTCTTATTCAATACGCTTAGCTTAAGTAAAGCTTCTTATCCGTTTATAATGTACGTAGCTACTCCTACTTCGTTTCTTCTGTTATTTCTTATTATTTTGGTTACTTTCTTTAACGATGTTTCGAAATAACGTAGAGATTGAAGACGGGCGTATATTCTAGTTTATAACCCTTATCCTTAAAGAGGAGCTCCTCCGTTTCTTAAAGTTCTAATAAGTTTAAAGATCGAGGATTTTCTCGAAACGCTTCGCTGGTCTTTTATAACCTACGTATTCGACGTTACTTATTTATTATAACGTTAATACGAGTTTACTTTAATTTCTTTACGTAATTAAAGTATTATACCTTTCGGTTACTTTAGGTATTTAAAGTAATGCTTCGTACGTAAGCTATATCATTTATCTTTTTCTGACGGTTTCGGAGCGTTACTCGCCGCCGTTAATATTGTAGTAGTGCGGTGGATTTAGGCCACGTAGCCTTTTCGATGTCTATTATATGGGTCGCGTACTTATATTTTCATTAGTTAGACTTAGTCCTATAGATATTACGACCTATAGCTATTTACTCCTTTTACCATGCCTTTTCTCGCGATCCTCGTTGCCCTTTTCTAGTTACTTCCTTTCTTTAGTCCCTTTCCCAGCTGCCGTTTTTAGCTAGCCGATTAACCGATTATAGCTATTTATAGCTATAATCTTAGTTAATCGGTACTAGGCTAGTTATTGATAGTTAGGCAGTCCTTGTTTCGTGCCTCCATTATAGCGTACCTACGCTACTCCTATTCAGTAGCGACCACCTAATAGCCTGAGCCGCAACCTCATTAGTCTTAGGAGCGACCTTTTACGCCCGTTTTTGCAGTCATTAGGTTCAGGATTCGTCGATCGGGAGATTCCCTGATTTTTAGTTAATTAGGAGCTGTTTTCGTAGCTCCAGAGCCGTTTCGTGGCTTTTAGATTAAGCCTTTTTAGGTTAGGTACCAGGATTAACAGGGGGGTAGATAACTATGGCGACCATTAATAACCATGCCCTCCTATCAGCTTTTGATTAGCTTACCTGAAAGCTCGTTCGCCGATTAGCGGATCTATCTTATCCTCGTTTCTTAGTTATCTCTTTTGAAGGAGCTATACCCGTTTTTACCTGGTTTTGCTTCCGTGTTTTTTAAGTGCCTAGATGGCAGTTTTCTCGCCCTTAGTTGATCTAATTCCGTCACCGCTACTACCCCTTTTTATAACCTCGTACGCGCTTAAAGGCATTCGTTCTTTACCGATTAGTTTATTTTAATTACAAGAGGCTTACCGATAGCTCCGATTGCCCTTGTTTTATTTCTTCTAGCTAGTTACGGCACCTAGGGAGGTCTCTCCTTGCCTTCCTAACCGATAAGGTACTACGATGCCCTTAATTGCTATACGAAGATACCGATATACCTTATACCTACGAACCTGATCGGGGAACCTACCGATTAGCGCGATAAACCTATAGACGATACCGCGATATATGAATTAAATAGGATATTAAACAGGATATTAAACAAGAAAGCATAGAAAAAAATAGTCATAAGTCATAGTCGGAAATAGTTAGGATTACCCAGAGACCCCTCTTATCGCCCTTACCGATATGTGGTTAGTAGGAAGAGCCAGAGCCCCTAGAACTACGTACAGGGGAAGGATCGAGGGTCAAGGGAAGCCCGGTAGATACTGCCGGACGAATATAGGAACGGTTACTAGAAACGAGTTACAGAAACGGACATTAAATAGGATATATTAGAGCTAGATGGAGTGTAAAACGTGCTTGATTCCTAAAACCTCCTATCTAGGATACCCTTGCTAAACAACACCCTTTGACTCTCGAGGGTTGCTTATATAATGTATATTATATAATCAGGAGAGCTCCTACTTAGCTAGTGGGAGGGGGCAAAGGTAACCGCCCCCGGTTATAGCCTTAGAGCCTCCAAAAGATTATAGTAACGAATAGTAAAAATAGGTTTTAGTAATAGTTTATTTCCTCGTCCTTCTTAGTCTCCTCTAGTACGGTAACTAAAGGTCTCTTAGTAACCTTAAATAACCCTTCCGTGGTTTAAATAGTTTTAATTAATTCGTATGATATAATGGGGTCCTAATGGCTTACCATTTAATAATAGTAACTAATATACCGATCGTCCGACTAGGATCCCTACGATAAAGGGTTCCGTTTATTTCTCGCGTAGCTTAGGTGGTTTTCCATCCTAATAAAGTATAACGAGATCTCTTCTTTCGATAGTCCTTTTTATTTCCTTAAGAGCTTCCTCTTTCTTCTTCTTAGTCCGTTTAGATAGCTTCCAGACGTTTTCCTTATAGTGTTATATCCGAGCTATATGGCTTACGATTAGGTCGGCGTATATCTATTCGCTAGAGAGCTTAAAGGAGCTATTAATTAAAGTAAATCTTAGTTTAGTTAAATAGGATAGCGGATACTCGGCTTCGAAGGTACTAACGGGAAGGTTCCCATATAATATCTCGAACGGTAAATGGCCTAGGGACTTAACGTAACGAGCGTTAATTTTAGTTATTATTTTAAGTATAGAGCTAGCTTAGTCTAGTGGTTCTTAGGTTTAAGGTAGTAGGTTTGCTATCTTCTTTAAGACCTACTATAGGATCTTATTAAATACCTTAACTAACCCGACTAATCGGTAGGAACCTAAAGAGGCGTTAACGACTAGTATCCCCTTTAATGCTAGATATTATAACATCCGTTATAAAGTAAAGGCGGATCTAGGGTCTAGGTAAAAGGCTAAGGGTCTTATTCCTAAGTTAGTAAGCCATATGTTAAAGCCTGCGAGTGCGTTATTTACTAAGGTATTAGTAGTAGGTATTACTTAGCCGTATTTACTAAACTAATTAACGATTACTAGGATATATCGGTACCTTAAATGTAATGGTAGAAAGGGGCCGACGAAGTTAGACGAAAGGATCTATAACGAGGCGTAAACCGTTATAGGGAAAGGAGGACTTAGTGGTTTAGTTAGTTTATAATACGCGTAAGGGAGGCAGCTATTTATATAAGTAGATATATCTCTAGCTATCCTTAGCTAAAAGACCGAACGGGAAAGGCGTTTTAAAGTAATCGATTTAAAGAAGTAACCGGCTTCGTCGTAAGCTTTAATAAAGGCGTTTAAAACTTCGTTTAATAGTAGGTATTTATTCTATATTCTACGATAATAATGCTATAACTACGTTCTATAGATCCTATATTCCTTAGCTTTATTAAGTAGGAATCGTATCTTAAGCCGACTATAGGTATCTCTGGTTCTTCCGGTAATAAGGAATTCGATTACTTCTCCGTACCATTCAGAATTTAGCTATTTATTATATTCGGAAAACGATCCTCTTACGAAGAGCTCCGAGGCTCTGGCGGTAAGGTTAGCCGTTAACGAAGGTAAGTTGTTATAGATAAGTAGATAAAGGGATATGGAAACGCTATATTTAGGTAGGTAAACTCTCGAAATATAACGTCCCCCTGGTTAGGTGTTTAGGCTCCAGAAGGCGGGGTAAGTAATCGTCGGTTTCATCGTTAGTATTAGCTGGTTGTAGTTTACGGATATACCCAGGTCCTGTTATTCGTAGTTTAAGGACGTACTCGGGTCCTATTATTCGTAGTTTAGGGACGTACTCGGGTCCTATTATTCGTAGTTTAGGGACGTACTCGGGTCCTGGATGCAGTTTAAGGACGTGCTCAGGTCCTTTTGCAACCGTAGGTGACGATAATACGAAACTAAAGCTATAATTACGTCTAAAGCTGTAATTACGTCTGAAGCTATAATTACGTTTGCGTTTACGTCTGCCTTAGTAGGGGGGGGCAAAAGATCCCGCCCTCGGGATCCCAATAGATCTACTAGGTAAGGTAATTAAGCTAATAACTACTTATATCCGCCTACGCCGTCCTTCTAAATCCATAGTCCGTTATCTTAATCGCCGAGGGTCTTTAGGTACTCGACGTCGTCGTAGGAGTTACCTAGGAATATAATACGAGAGAGGGCGTTAGCGGCTTTATTCCTTGCCCTAGGATATATTTAATCCGTATGTAAAATAATCTAAGCTTAGAGGCCTAACGAACGTAAATGCCTTTAACGGCTAATAAAGATAAAAACCAAGTTAAGGGTTTATAATTAATAAAGAAGATAAACCTATCTTTAGCCCGAAATATATAGCTATAACGACGATAGAATTCGATTATTACGTATAGCTCTCTTTTATAGGTACCGTAATTACGTTAAGGCTTCGAAAATATAAAGCTATCGTATAAGATAGGAATATCGACCCCGTTTTACCGTTAGAGGATAACGTAACCTACTATAAATTACGAAGCATTAATATATAGGAATATAAGTAGATTAAAAGCGTAACTATAGGTATTAACGGCAGCTAATGCTAGTAATTTAACTAGTTCAAAAGATAAGGACTCGGTAGTATTTTATTTCTATTCGGCGTTTTTACTAAGCAGGCGTATTAAAGGGCGATAGATCTCTAAATAGTTTTTTATCCATCTACGATAAGGACCTATAGCCCCTAAGAAAGACCTTACTTTTAACTAGTTAGTTAGAACGGGTTAATTACGAAGACGGGTAGCCCGATCCTTTCGTATACGTAAGCGATTACCTATATAGTAAATAACTCCTATAGCTAAAATCTTAGTAAAGCCTATATAAATCTTTACGAAAGATAAGCGTAGTTTAGCCTATCGTATTCGGGGTAGAAGGTAGTATATTAACTATTACTATTATTCTTCTACATTAGTATAAATACCGAAGATATCGTCTATATAAAATACGCCTTTAGGAATCTTATCTAGCGACGAAGAGGATAAAAGAGACGGTTCGGCTTATAGTTTAGGGATGGCGCTAAGAATTACGTATATAAGTTCCGTTATCGAAAATACGGCTATCTAGGTTCCTTAGGATATCCTAATAGGTTAAAGCTATAGGAAGCTAGGAATAACGAACGCGAAAATATACCTATCTTTAAGGTAGATTTTAACGCATTAGTATCCGTATTTTAGGTTTAGTTTATAATAAGATCTAATGCCTAGATGCGAGAAATAATTATATACGTCTGCTAATAGGGTAACGTTTATTCCTAGTACCTCCTTTTCGACTTAATTATAATTAAAGGTTAGACGTAGCTCGGCCTACGGATCCGGGTCTAGTAAATCTTTATCTTTAGGTACTAATATAGGTTAAGCTACCTAGTTTAAAAGACGCTTATTAGCGACCTTAATCGACTTAAACTATCTTACCTCTACCCCTTCTTAAATTAAACGATCTAATTAATATTTCTAGGGTAAGGTCCAGCTCTTCCTTCTAAACCTATTCCAAGGAGGCGTACCGGGACGTAACCTAACCCTATGTGTTACGTAGCTGGCGAGAGCTAAGCTTAGGTTATAGGTTATTCGTAAAGAAAGTAATGGAATGAGGGTAAGAAGGTATATATTAACTAACTAGAAAAGAAGTAAAGCTACTAGAGAGTATGGAGCGATTTATAGGTATATATAGTAGTACTTAGCTAGCTTAGGTAAGTAGGTAGTTCCTACTAGGGGTATATGCCTACGTAATATACCCCTTAGTTAAGCTTACGATAGTAAGGTTAACTATAGTCCTTTGCTTACGATAATAGCCTAAGGGGTTATTCCTTAGTTCGCTATGCCTCGTTAAGGTTAATCGATTACTAGGTACCTTATTTCGGGCTCTCTTATATTCCCTTATCCGTATATATTCCGGTTTATTACTAGTAGTATTTTCTCCTAAGTTATATACTCTTTATATCCCTTACTTAGTACTTTATAGTTATTATAAATGAAAATAATTATCGTATAATTATTCGTATAATTATTCGCTTTCGATTAAGCGGTAGTTAGCTATATAAGTAATATAGTATAGTAGTAATTCTAATTTAATACTAGGATTTAATCTCCTTTATTACTATCGCGCGCGCTCGCGCGCGTTACTATACTAACCGATTCTATCGTTTCTCTTACGAAGGCGGTTAAGTATAAATATATCTAGGATTTCTCGCTTTCGAATTAAGCGTACCTTTCTCTTTCCTTTCTTCCTAGGTTATTTATTATAGGTATATATTCTAACTATAATTAAGTAATTTATTAATTACGCGATCGTAAGCTAATATAATAAGCTTCGTTAATTTATTATCGTAAGGTAAGTCCGCTTCTTTTATAATTTACGTAAAGCGTAACTCGCGTATTATACGAATCGTAATATACTTTTATTAAGCGACCGTAGATAATAGCTTAGCTTATTACGGTAAGGATTATTATTTACGATTAATATATTACTTTTAATATTAAATATCCTAGGATAATAAAGCGACCGTTAGTTATTTTATATTAATATAAGAAGTTATTCGAAATAATCCGTTTATTACTTATTCGTTATTTACCGGTAGTAATATAATACCGTAATTAACGATCTCTTAGTATATCCGATACTTAAAAGCTTCGTAAGATAGTACTAGCGCTTTAAGGTACCGTAGCCTCTAGAGTAAAGGATATTCGGCTTTTCGCCGCGAGCTCCTAGCCTACCTTCCGTATTCGTACGGAAGGTAGCGTTAAAGCTTCGGCCGGTAGCCTTACTCGCCGCGGAGGATATCCTTTACTCCCGGGTCCGGGGCCTTAGTTATCGCTTAGCCTTTAAGGATCCTTTATCGACGAAGGCGTCGATATAATCGTACCTAGCGCCTTAATATAACGTACCTAGGCCTTAGTTACTCGTTCTTAGGTACCGTATCCCGAGTATTAAGGTCTTTACCGACGAATCCTTTAAGGAGAATTTCCGAGGAAGACTTCTTTCCTTATACGAGGAAGTAATCGAGAAAAGCGACCGCTTATTATATTAATTATTCGTAAGGTTTCTTCGCGTAAAACCCGAGCCTAAACTCGCGTATATTAAGTTACGTTTTAATAATATCGCCGTTATTCGCGTAACCTAAGCGGCCGTTATTATTATTATTTCGATTCGTAGTAATATCGTAAAACGAAAACGAGGATAGGAAGGCCGTAACGCTTTCGGTTCCGGAGTTATTACCGCTTTCGTTATTCCTTTAACCCGGCCGTTCCGGCGGTTCCGTTTAATATCCCCGTCGTACCGGCCGCTTTAGCTTTTATTACCGTCTTAGGAACTACCTCGGTTATCCGTAATCGAAAGTACGGAGCTCGCCGTATAGTCCTTACTAAGCTACGTACGTAATACGGCTTAAATAAGTTTATTAAAAATACTTCGATTTTTTCTAAAGTACCGGCCGTTATTACCGCTACTTATCCGGTTACGCTTACGTATTTCTATAGGTCTTCTTACCTTCGTACGTCGAGGTCTAGAGTTAATATTATATAAGGCCGACGCTTTAATCCTATATTATTACCTTATCGTCGCTATATCGAGTCCTCGGTTAATATATAAGCTTTATTTTACGTTATTAATATTCGTTAACGTTATTATAAGCCCTTAAGCTCGTTACGATAATAAAAAGCTCTTACTTTATTAAACGGAGAATAATACCCGCGGTACCCGAAACCGTAAAGTCGTAACGAAACGTAATTAACTCCGGTTAGTTTACCTAACTAAGCGTAAGTCCTTCCGTACCGGCTATCGATTACCGTACCGTACCCGCCTTAGCTTTTATATTATCCTTTTATTACTTAGCTAACGTAAGTAGCGTTTCCGCCGGCTATCGATATAATACCTAGCGTAGCCTTACCTGCTATCGCTCCCGAGTAGGTTAGATATAAAGATAAAGGACGTTAGAGAAGGAAAGAAAGAGGAAACTTCCGAGGACGAAGAATAATCTTTTAAGGAAGTAATATTTAAAATCGCTCGCGCTTACGCGCCTATTTCTTTCGAGTAATACCTATACGAAGTATTATACGATAGCCGACCGCTTATACGAGGAAATTATCGAATATTAAAACGAACCCGTCGGTATTATATCTTCCGCTAATCCGGCCTTACTTATTATTCCGTAGTTAAGTTCTTTATTTAAAGTAGCTTCCTATATTAGGATCTAAGAATATACGAGTTCGGTATTTAGCGGTAAGAAAGCTATTTCTATATAACGGTAGTACTTTATACCTATATATTAACTAATTAAGGGAAGAATTTACGTACCGTTAGTACTTACGGCGACTCTTTAAGTATTATTATATATTTTTCCGTAGCGTTTTAGGTTAAGTAATACTTTAAAGTATTCGAACGATTAACGTAGTAAAGCTTTCGTAAGTCCGTTTATTAGTATTTAATTAATAAGGAGGTAAATTACTTCGAAGGTACCTTTTTAGTACTCTAACGTAGCTATATATTCTATATATCTATATAGCGTAGCTAGTATTAATCCTTTCTTTCTTTCCTATTATTAGTCTTATCGTTTATTAGTTATCGCTATATATTCTTTAAGGTTTTCTCTAGCTTTAAGGTAATATCCCTAAAGAAACGTTTAAGCTATCGTTTCCTTAGCTATATACTTTAGTACGAGTAGTTAGCTTTAATCGTCGATATCGATATTATATCCTAGCGAGCGGCTCTTTATATAATCGGACCTTTAAATAAGGATATTACGTATCCTAAGACGACTTTCTTAACTTAGAATCGTTTATAAACGAAGCGTTATATTAATTAAAAGTACTTAAGCGTTATTATTTTATCCCTATACCTTATATAAGGAAGCGAGTAATATATAGGTATTAATCGTTTAATTAACGCTTTAAAGTATTAAGGTCCTGATTAGTTAGGAAATGAATAATTAGACGCTACGAAAGCGACGTTTAGGCGTATTATAATTACGCTATAGAATTAACCCTACTTTCTCCTAGTATTCCTTAACTTATTATTTCGAAGTAACGCCTATATACTTTACTAGCTCGGTAATTAGTAATAATATTATCGGAAATTAATTATTATCCGTAGTTTAAAGCGTTTAGTAATCTTTTCGATATAAGCGTCGTATATTAAGGTTATATTTCGTACTTTGCGATTACGTATTACCTTAATCCTAAATATTACTTTACCGGTTTAAGCTCTTTCGTTTTATAGGTATCCTTTAACCCTAAGCTACCTTTTATACTATCGTTTCTAAGCTTTTATAGTTTATAATTAATATATCGTTTACGTATATCTAGTACGAAGACTTCTCGTTCTATATAGAATAAGTACGGCTCTTCTAGAGAGCTTAGAGTCCTAGGCGGTTAAGGGTACTTTGATCTCCTTAAACTAAAGTAGGGGTAAATCTCTAAACCCGTATATTACTTTTATAGCGAAGGCGTATTTTCCTCTTCCTTAAACCCGTTTAATAACTTTATAGGTATAAGGTCGCTTTCCGGTCTTACGCGTTAAGGAACGCGTTTTTAATGTCATACTAATTAACTTCGAGGTCGAATTAGCTACGATAGCTATTATTATACGGAACGATTTTATTATAACGTAGCTACGTAAGTACTCTCGAGTAACTCTTTAGGCTATAAATTTCCTCGCGTTATTAAGCGCGACTTATAGTAGTAAGGAAATTATCTTCGTCGAATTTATAATCGAAGACTTATATTAATGAATTAGCTTTATTCTTATCCGTTCGCGATTAATAATACGCTATACTTTAATACGTAAGAAGGCCTTAATCTTAGATCTAGCGTTTTCTTTAAATCGCTTTCTTAATGATACTTATCTAGGTCCTTTTATATCTTTAGCGGTTTAAGTAAATCGTCGCGGTAAATTCTTATCTTATTAGGCGATACGCTTAATCGCTCGGCCTTTTTAATTAACGGCTATTACGAAAATAAGTATAGCGTAATATATTATCGTAATCTTTACTTACTATCCTTTTAATTAATTAAGCTAAAAGGTTATTACGAAATCGAATAGCGATCTCTTAAGAGGTTATTCTTAGCCGTTAGGTTACCCGATATTACGTAAACTTTAGTACTTAAGTTACTTATTACTTTATTCTTTCCGGGCTTTTTCTTTCTTCTTTTATTATAACGGATAGTAGAAGAATGGACCTTTCTCTTGCTACTTACGCTAAGTAATTTACGGGGATAGGCTATATTATTCCTTTTCTTCGGAGGAAGTACGAGTTTCTTTAGTTAATTATTTAGAGGTTATTCCCGAGTATTTATTCCGTCGGCGAAGTATATTCGCCGCTCCGGACTTTCGGTACTTTTACTAGTAGCCGTACCTAACTTTAGTTACTTTATTCCTTATCGGAATACTTACTTTCCGTAGCTTCCGCGGGTATAATTAAAGTAAGTTTTAAACTCGGAAGCCCGTAGGATATATCCGTTTCTTTATTTAATTTCTCCTAGGTTTTCGCTTCGAGTTATTCTTATATCTCTTGCTCGATTAATTCGAATAATTTTATTACCTCTTACGGTTATTCGTCTTTAGACCTAGCCGTTTCGTATTTTAAATTATCGGAATCTATCTAGTTTTCTTTTTCTAAAGGCTACCTTACCCCCGAGCTAGGACCGGCGGACTAAGTCGTATCTAGATCCTAATTACCCGAGGTAGGCTCGCTACTCCCGAGGGAGTTAGTCTTCGTACTTAGCTCTCGATTAAATAATACGAGCGAATCCTATAGGTTTAATACTTCGATAATTAATTAAGTAACGTTATTACTTATACGTATCGAAAGATTTATTCGATTAATTTCTTTTCGTTCGAGTTACTAAGCTTTTAGCTTATTTATCTAGCTATAAAACGTTTCTTCGTTAAAGACTATATCCTTAATTAGGATTACTTTACCTAGCCTAGGAACCTAAATTCGGTATAGGTTATTAATATAATATCCTATTAAATACCCGATATAAGCTCGTAGTTTACCTTAAACCCTTTCCTATTAAGATCTTAAGTACGTTCTTTATTAAGGGATACGCGCGATATCCGTATATATAGATACCGTTTTAATCCGGTCGTAGGTCGCTCGTTAGCTCCCTTATTACCTTTAAAGTATACTATTTAAATACTACTTAAACTAAGTATTTAAGAGCTCGTAAGATATACGAAGATTATAAGCTTAGCTAGGGCTAATATTAATTAAATATACCGCGGCTTTAACGGTTTCCGGCTATAGTTTCTTTAGTAGTCCTACTTTAATCCTTATTTTAATCGACTTAACGATAATAATTTATCTAGCTCTCTTACCCCTACCGGTTAGCTCCTTAGTATTAACCGGCGGGAGTTCGAAATTAATGCCTTCTTTTACTACTTAGATCTTATATCCAGACATACCTTTAATGCTTATTACTAAGCGTTCGTTATCGTAACGTATTTTATAGATTAAGAGTCGGAATTATTTCCGAACCTATCTTTTAAAGAGTCGAAGAGTTCTTATTATTAATAAGCCTTACTTACTCTCTAGGGTTTTAACTTATAACATTCCGCTAAATTTATTCCTAATTACGATAAGTTACTTAGATCCGTCGTAACCTTCCGGGTAGTTAAATAAATCCTAGTATATCTTTTAAAAAGAACGTAACGAGCGATGTATTAATAAACGGCGCGAAATTACTCTCTTACCTATCGTTTAATTATAATACTCGTACTTAATTATAGGTATACCGTTAATCTTAACGTTCCGGGCGTTTTTAACGAAGGCTTTAAGCGCCTTAGGATTAAGATGCCTTATTCGCTAGTACTAAAATACCTCGGAGTCTTCTTTCGGTTTAATGATATCTTTCGATCTTCTCTACCGGACGTTTCTCTCCGGGAAATAAGGTACTATTACGGTCGACGCTACGTTACGTAGAATACTCGATGGTATTATAGATGGTATTACGGGTAGGACTTACGAATAAGAAGTAAATTATTTAAATTCGAAAAAGACTAGGTTAAAGCGTCGCTCTAGCTTTCTTACTATAGTGCTTTTCTCGAAGGTTCCATTCCTTAAAGTATAATTTAAACCGTAAAATTAAATACCTATACTACGAAGTTTCGCCTTAAAGATAATATTAACGTAGAAATCTTTAATAAGTACGACGTCCTTAAGCTTTAGATTAAAGGTAAGCTTATTAGATTAATTTAAAATATATTTCTCGATAATCTTACGACCCGTATTAGTAATAAAAAAGCTTATAGTATAGCAGCTTCGATCGTCTATCCGTTTCTAGCGGAAACGAACGACCCTTTTACTAGAAGATTACGATTATTAATAAGGTAAATTACTTTATAGTTATCGAAGACGGTACTTTCCGATAATAAGTATCGGATTAGGTTTATAGTAAAATAAATCCTAGTTTAAGTAAATAGGTATATAATACGTAGGTCGATTATTATTACGCTAATATTAGCTAGCTAAGTAATAGCGTTATTTCCTTCCCCGTTTCCGGAGCGATTATTAGGTATATTATTTATAGGAACGTCCTACCCTTAGCGGTTAATCTAGTTTCGGAGCTTAGCGTATTTAAATAAGTCGTATTTAGCCTTAATTTTTCGTATGATATTAACCGGAATCGGCTTTAGGTTACGTATAGTTTAATTAATAACGGACTTCTATAGGATTTTATAAAAGCGAGCTACCTATAAATATAGTTTACCTTTAAACTTATAAAGGTATTCGTAGCTCGTTAGTTTTCCTTAGCCGCTATTATTAGCTAATTTCGCTCCTAGAGTCGGTTTTTAATAGGCTATTGCGAAAATTTTATAACCTAATTTACCTTTTTACTTATTCTCGGTAGCGAAAGCGCTAAATACGATACCTAGTTACTTAAGGGTCTTTAATTATTCGCCGAATTTATTAGCTTTAATAAGAGCGATTAATATTCGTATAGCTTAGTCGATTACGATCTTAGCCTTAACTACTTCAAGGAAATCCTTTGCTCTTATAACGCCCTTAATTTCGTTAATGTAATAAGCGCGAGCGCGAAGGAAGGCGTATTACTATATAACGTAGAATTACTCGGGATTATAGGTACTTACCTTTACTCTTTAGAGTACCTTACGGTATTCTCGCCTAACGAGCGTCTTAATAGCGGCTTCGATAGGAGTAATTTACTTACGGAAGATCTTCACGAGATTTTAAATAATCGGGTTAAGGTTTAGGAACTATATCTCTATATTAGCTACCTTAAGAAAACCTACCGAGATAGATACGAGAATCTAGCTATAGAGGACCCTATACTACTTACTAGTAGCTATAACCTAAGCCTCGATCGTTATTTACTAGGAAACGAACTTATTATACGCTACCGTTTATTACTCTCGAGTTCGTACCTTAGGCCTTGGTAGTTAATTTCCTCGGTCTTTGGTTAGGATCGACGCTTACTCGTAAACGGCTTTCTTATAGTTTTCTTTAAGGAGTTCGTTCTCTTAAGTAATATACTCCTTAAGAGTACCTACTAAAACTCGAGTAGCGTTAAACTTAGCTCTATCTAGATTAACGTTTTTCTAGATACCGAATTAAGTAGCTATCGATTTAAGCGTTAGGAACTAACGTAGCTATTTATCGTAAACTCGTAAGTAAACGTTAACTAGAATCTTATCCAGGGAGAATTCGGACGTATTAATCGTTATAGCGAAATAGGTAAGCGATTATCTAAAGCTAGATACGAGAATAGAGTACCGGTTTAGAAATAAAAAGGGAGTATGATCGTAAGATCTAAGAGATGGATAAATATATTACTTACTTACGCTAGAATAACCTAAGTAATAATAACTCCTTAGAAGTACCCCGGGCTTATAACTATTACGTAGCTAGCGAGAGCTAAGCTTAGGTTAATAGGTTATTCGTAAAAAAAGTAATGAAATAAGGGTAAGAAGGTATATATTAACTAACTAGAAAAGAAGTAAAGCTACTAGAGAGTATAGAGCGATCTATAGATACATATAGTAGTACTTAGCTAGCTTAGGTAAGCTAGGTGGTTCCTACTAGGGGTGCATGCCTACGTGACACTATGTTAATAAAGGTCGGTTACTAGTATATCTAAAACCGATATAGCTATTAGTTTACGGTAAGTATATAGTCCGTAGGCTATCTTTAGCTTTAATTTATAAGAAATAAGAGGGCCTAACTTTACTCCTACTCTACTAAGCTAACGGAGAGCCTCTTATTCGGGTAGTTCGTTACTAATAACTAATAGGAGTCGTTTAATTCGCCTAATGGTTAGAAATAAGTAGGCTAATTCCGGTACGGAACTAATAAGGGATGCTAAATTATCTTTAATTACGGCGGCTCTAATTAGGTAGTAAACTACTAAATCATCTCTAAATGCGGTTAATTTAATTAATTAACGTAGACCTAATACTAAATCATCTTCGAATGCGACGGATCTAATTAATCGGACGCCTATCGGGTAGAATTCGTTAATTACTAAGGGGGATAAGTCTTTTAAAGTTAATATAGATATAAAATAAGCCATCTAACGAAAGGCTAGGCGTCTCTCCGACGTTACTATGATCCGTAAAGCGTAGAAGTTTAACTAGTTAACGCTAGAAAAGGAGGATCGATAAGATAAGTTTAAAAGCTCCTAAGGGGTATCTAATATATAAGCTTTAAAGGAAGTAAGGGTCCTATTTACTCGTAGTTTAAGGACATGCTCGGGTCTATCTATAGGTTACTAAAGGCTAACATCCGGCGAGGTAGGGTTTAAGGAGAGGTCTTAAAACGCAATATCTATCCGATTAGGAGTTTAGGTTCCAGAAGGCGAAGGCGGGTATATGTAACCGTCGGTTGATTATAGTTTATAGACATGCTCAGGTCCTATTATTCGTAGTTTAAGGATATACTCGGGTTCTGTTATTCGTAGTTTAAGGACATACTTAGGTTTAAGCTAATAATTCAGTTTCCCGTCTCATTATCTAAATCGCTCTTATTAAAGGAATTACTATTACTATTACTATCGTCGTCGTTTACTATCGGCGACTTATAAGTAATAAGTACCCGTAAATACTCTATAGGGTTAATAACTAGTCCGGTAGCCTTAAGGGCTATCTTATAAGTAATGGAAGGTTATAAGAAGGAGCCTTAAAGAGATATTACTTCTTTACCGACTACTTTATCGCCAATGGTAAAGGAGCTAGCTTTAATATCGAACTTAATTATAACGTCCTATAACTAAGGGATACTAAGTAATAAGAGGGTATCGTTATTCGTAGATTCGGGTCGTATAATGGCCTATACCGATCTCCATATCCCTTATATTCCTACGTTAAATAAAACGAATTCCGTTACTTTTAAGCGACGACTATCTAAGGTTAGTAAGAATAAACGCCTAGTACCTAAGTAATATAAGAATCTCCGTTTAATACGGAGCTAATCCATTAGCTTACCGGATATAAGGTTAATGTTACTTCCCTAGTTAGCTTAAGTAGTATTTTCGGGTAAAGTATAAAACATAAGCGACTCTTTATCTTATTTAAAACGAAGAACGGCATTTATATAGAAAGATCTAACCGGTTTTAGCGGAAATAGATTAGCTAGGACTAGGGTAGTTCTTAAAGCTAGGGTAGCTCCATCTATATCCATTTAAATGTTATCTAGGTAAGTAGCTAGGTCATAAGGGATAATGTCCAATACCTAGGGCGTTACGTTTCGGGAACTAGGTAGGTTTTTAGGTATGTTACTTATCTTAACGGGTTCATCCTCCTTTTTTACCGTTAGTTCGACGACTAGTTCAGCGAAATGTACTAACTTCCCCTTCTTCGGAGGTAGAGGATTAGGTAGGATATAAGGACGAGGCTAAAACGACGGTCTAAGGGCTGCGATCTTACGTACGGCTCTAGCTTCTGCTTTTACGTTCTTACGGGTAGAGAAGTACCTAAACTACCGGGTATATTCGGGAGATACTTAGAATAAGTCTATTAAGTTTAGCTTTACTTCGATTTAACGAGCTAACGTATTAAAGTCGAAGGAAGGGTCTTCCTCTTTTCCGTAAATAATTTAAAGGCCCTTACGGGGCTTTTTTTCTTCTTAGTTTTTCCATCGTCTTTTTCTATAACGGAGCCGTTATATCGACGTTTGCCTAAAAAAAAGGCGAGCTCCAGTACCTCCGTAGCTAGGTTATCCTAGATATTAACGCCGGTAGTCTTTAACTTTATTATGCCTATCGGTTTAACTATAAGGAGTAATAATTAGGTATTTAAAAAGGCAGTACCTAATAAGATAATATCCGGCGTAGCAGAGGTCGGCTATAACTCGTTAGCTACCTATCTATACTTAGCCGTATTCTAATTTAGCGCTTCTTATTCCTAAGATTACTCGTAGAAGAATTATACGGATTTCGCGTCGAGATTTCTACTTATTTTAGCTACCTATTTTAGGGTTAGATAAGTTAACGACTTAAGGATTAACTACTCCTAGTAGGCTAATTACTACCCCCGGGGAGCCTCGTAAGGCTATACGTAATTAAGACTTCTATACTTAAAGCATATTCTTTCTCCTCGTTATAAGATTCGTAAACCATTAACGATCGGATGCTTCGACGTCTTTTTATTAGGGACTACCCGGGATATATTCCCAGAGCCTTGGTTACTACCATTGCCATACGACTACTATCCTTATGGATACTACTAAGGTTGCTGCTATTAACTACTAGAGGCCTAAGGTAGAGCTAGCTAGGCTCCCGGGACCTACTAAGACCACTATATTAGGCCTTAATTCGGATATGGATAAGGAGGATATAGCGAATAAGACGTAGGAATCGGGTAAGGTATAATCTATTATACCCGTACGTATAAAGGCGGCGCCGTTAGGGGTTAAGGTAGCGTCGTAGTAATAACCTTAGGAGCTAATACCTAGTTAGGATGCTCGTTAGCGATAGCTTACTTAATTAATAAGCCTATCTTTTCTATAATAAAGCGTTCGATTAAGTTCTCCCGCTCCTTTAATTATTATTCCTTAAGCTATTCTTTCTTAAGGTTTACGACCTTCTAATAACCTTATATTATGCTATATACCTCCTAAAGGGCTCTAAATACGTAAGCGGCCTTCTCGAAGGCTTCCCTTTTTAGGTCCGGATCCCTTAAACCGTTTATAAAGCGTATAATTACTAACTTAAGTATATAGGTTTCGAGGATAGTTAGGTTATCGGTACCGTTTAAGCGTAGAACTTAAAGGAAATCTCTCGATTCCGTACGTTTTAATAACTCCTATACCCTAATATAATAAGAGGTAAGGGATTCTTCTAAGCCCTAGGAAATGTTAACGATTTCGTTTCGTAGGTCCGATTAATTAGCCGTTTTAAATGGAAATCTTTCCCTTAAGAGCTACTAAACCATAAGTAAATCATTCTAGGTAGCCATTCCTTACCTAACGAAGTCTAAAGTACGTCGGATACGAGAATTACGATCTAGAAAGGCCGCTATCTCTCCTTTATATAAAGCATTTATAGCTTAAAGCTTATTAAAGCTAGTAAACTAAGTAGCTAGCTAATCTAAAGGCCTACGTAAGTAGTATAAGCCATCTAGACGCTGCTTTACTACCGTTAAAACGACTATATATAGTTAAGTCGGGTAAGGCTTACGGAGGGATCGGTTCTTAAGGATCTGCCATTACGGAGAGTAACGAAGCTATGGAGAATAGCGAGAAGGACGACGAATTCGATAAGCAAGGAAATAGTAGCACGTTTTCCTCTAAAGGAGACGAAGATAACGAAGTAAACGGCGATAAAGGGGGTTATTCTAACTATAATGGATCTATTATTAGATTTAACTATTCCTAATTCGAAGGTCTTAATACCTCTGTTTCTAACGTTAACTAAGACTAAGGGAATATTCCACGGGGAACCTTACCTAGGTTCTTAAGGTCCTATAAAAGGTCGTCTAGTTCGGGACTTCCGGAATTTAGTAAAAACCTAGTTACTTTCGCTAGGTAGGGGTGCCCTATAGCAAGGAAAGAATCGGCTAAAGCTTTAAGAAGCTCTAGGTTTCGGTTATAAATAGTAGCGATATATAGCTCGTCGGATATAGGAGAAAGGGAACTGCCTTCTCCTTCCTTCGGTATATCCCGCCGGTAAATAGCATCGGCAACGAAGGGACTAATATACCCTAAAATAAGGCTCGAAAACGAACTAAGAATGCCTCTTTCCGATAGAAAACGACGAATTAAAGTATTGCCTTTTGGTAGATAATAACGAAACGAGAGTACTCTTATACGAGCGAAACGAACTATCTAGACCCTCCGCGCGGAGAGGTCAAAACGGGGTAAAACAACGAGAAAAACGACTAAGTATACCCGTAATCTAGATGCCTCCTACTGCCTGGGTTCGATCACCAGCTAGATGGAGTGTAAAACGTACTTGATTCCTAAAACCTCCTATCTAAGATACCCTTGCTGAACAACACCCTTTGACTCTCGAGGGTTGCTTATATAATGTGTATTACATAATCAGGAGAGCTCCCACTTAGCTATCAGTCAGTTTATAGGATTAAGAATCAGTTGAAAAGGATCGGTAAAAGACAGCCATGGACGAGAAGGACGGAGATCACGTTGCATCGTATAGGATTGTTTCTTTCGTTTCTCACGGGAGCTACGCTTATTTTACCTGCCCCGTTATAGTTTACCTATTTCCTAACTATTGATCCCTATTGTTTCTTAATGGCCCCAATGGACCTGGCTCGCTCCTAGTTAATTAGGGTTAATTAGGAATAGGTTGATTAGGTTAGTTTATAGGTTTACAGCTCCGCCAGCCCAGTTGTTTTTATTAATTAATCTTTCCTATTATTTCCTGTTAATCGTTGATTAAACTGGCTTAGCTCCCATTTAGCAGCGATTAAACAGGTTCGGGATTAATCAGGTTCAGGATCAGGTACAGTCAGGCACGGTTGCAGTTACCTACCCCACCACCCACTTATTGCTGTTGCAATCGTTCCTAGTTGACCTATTTCCTAACTTATCCTATTAGCCTTTGATTAAACTAGCTAGCTTTTAGTTAATTAGGGTTAATTGAGATTAGGTTAATTAGGTTTAACAGGAACGAGAGCCACCGTACCTATTATTAGGAGTTTAATTACTCCTTACAGATTAATTAAACTAGGGAGGCTATAGTAGTACGGTGGATCTAGGCTACGTAGCCTTTTCGATGTCTATTTATATAAGTCGCGTACTTATATTTTCATTAGTTAGACTTAGACCTATAGACATTACGACTTATAGCTATTTACTCCTTTTGCTATGCCTTTTCTCGCGATCCTCGTTACCCTTTTCTAGTCCCTTCCTTCCTTTAGTCCCTTTCCCAGCTGCCGTTTTTAGCTAGCCGATCAACCGATTATAGCTATTTATAGCTATGATCTTAGTTAATCGGCACTAGGCCAGTTATTGATAGTTAGGCAGTCCTTGTTTCGTGCCTCCATCATAGCGTACCTACGCTGCTCCTGTTCAATATTCGTAAATATATGTAATAAACGATAAGGACAATACCTTGTTACATTATAATATATATCCTAAGGATCGTAATATAAAATTCTTACTTCTTAATATTAATATTCTTATGGGTATTAACCGGGTTAGTAACAAGGTTTATATTCACAGTATAAAAATTGCAATAAAGCTTTATATATTGCGGTTTTATAGAATACGTATTCTAATGTAGTGGAGTATTATTCCGCGGATATATTCGGTATTTAAGGTAAAGGCCGAGAAAAGTAGGAGGAAGGTTACGACTATAAGAGGGAATTTGTTTACGGGTTATAAGTTTAGAGCTATAGACGACGCTACTTCCAGGGTTAGTTACTTTAGATTTATTTCTACGTATATATCCTTTTTATTAAAAGATATACAGAATTTATTTATTAGTTAATTAAGAAGAAATAACGACGTAATATACTTTTAGATAAGAGGTAGTATTTCCGCGTAAGTATTTAGTTATAATTTTATCCTTTCGAGTTTTAGTTATTTATTTAAAGGAAGTTAAAGGCTCGTTTAAGCGGTATTAATAACTTGAATCAAATTAATCAAGAGAATGAAGTAAAGTATAATCTTTATATTATAATTATTATTAAAGTTTTTTATTTTTTACTTAAGCGAGATGTTAAAGTTAGTATTTTGTACGTTATTAATAGGTTAAATATTATTAATATTATAGTAGTGCGGTGGATCTAGGCTACGTAGCCTTTTCGATGTCTATTCATATAGGTCGCGTACTTATATTTTCATTAGTTAGACTTAGACCTATAGTTATCATAGCTATCACTAGTTATAGCTATTTACTCGTTCCTTGCCATGCCTTTCTAGCTATCCTCGTTACCCGTTTCTAGTCCTTCTTCTTTCCCTTTCCCAGCTACCGTTTTCAGCTAGCCGATTAACCGATTATAGCTATTTATAGCTATAATCTAGGTCTGATCGGCACTGGGCTAGTTATTGGCAGTTGGGCAGTCCTTTTTTCGTGCCTCCGTTAGCGTGCCTACGCTGCTCCTGTTCAATATTAAAGTTCCGGATAGCTTATTCGAAAGTATATTCTATCGGTACCTATAATACGTACAATAATCTATAATAAATAAAACTAATATTACTTTATTAATCGAAGGGTAAGAAATTTAATATAATTATCGTATCTTAGGTATATCTTTTGGTTATAGAGATATAGTAATCGTTAACCTAAAGGTAAAAGAAATTAAAGGAGGAAAGGAGCTAAATATAAAAGTTACTTCTTCGGTTATTACTGAACAGGAGCAGCGTGGGCACGCTGACGGAGGCACGAAACGGCTACCCAACTGCCAACAACTGGCCCAGTGCCGATTAACCTAAGATTACAGCTGTAAACAGCTGTAATCGGTTGATCGGCCAGCTGAAACGGCAGCTGGCAAAGGAGGCTAGAAAAAGGGCAACGAGGAAGGCTAGAAAGGCATGGTAAGAAACGAGTGAATGGCTGTAGGCTGTGATGTCTACATGTCTAAGTCTAACTGATGAAAATATGAGTGCGTGACCCATATAAATACACATCGAAAAGGCTACGTGGCCTAGATCCACTGCACCACTACATTACAGTATAACGAAGTAACTTAAGCGCTCGTAATTAAAATAAATATATTAATCAAAAGACGACGAATTTAATAATAAAACCGAATCTGAAATAAAAATAAAAATAATAAAGTTAATCATTTAATTAAATAATGATCTTTATAATAATCGTAATATAGTCTGTACTCACGAGAGCTATAGTTACTTTATATAAGTATAAAGCCTATCATAGCATATTATATAATATATTAAGATTGCATATCTTACTATACTACTACAGTATCCTTTAAAAATAACTAGTTTAACGTATTATAACTATCCCCCGGATAGGATAAATACTTATGTAAAAGGCTACGTGGCTTAGTCTTACCGTACCACTACAATATATTTACCGCTGCTTTTAATTAATAAGAGCTCTCGAATACGTATTAGATTAAAGTTATGAAAACGCAAAATTAAAAGTAAACCTCTATATAAACTATAATTATAATATCTTAGGAATAGCTTTAATATTAATAGAAAGCGGTAAGCTCGAAGTTAATAACTTTTAGCGTTTTTTTAGTAAGATAAGGGTGGCCCGAGGTGGGTATAGCCCGTAGTCACGTAACAGATGGTAAGTTTTCTATCCATACCGTAACTTGACATTTTCACAACTCATATATCACCGCCGGCCACAAACTATCAAATTTACCCTCTTTTCGTTACATTCCCTGATACTGAGTCTCGTGGCTTCACGGACCTCGCCTTAGATGTAGAACATTGTATTCTCCAATCTCCCGTGGGTCTTTACGAAAGATTGCTCTGAAGAGACCCCAGTCCCGCTCGCGATGACTTCGTCTCCCGCCACGGACACCGTTGTCGAATTGGACGGGGTCAAAAACTTTGCTATAGCATCGAGCACGCTCACATAGAATGTCGGCGTAGTATGCGGGCGTGCAGTAGCTCACAGCCTTGGTGGCGCGGCCAAACACATAGCACATGCTCTGAGTCAGCTCTTGCAGTTCGTCGGCGATATTTTTTCCTGGTGTGGTAGCTGGGGTCTTGCCCTTATTACCTGCGCCGGTATTTCGGCGGCGGAAGATCTCATCTAGCACAACAAAGTAGTGTGCTGGTCGTGCCGTGCCCTGAAGTGCGGTGTGGGCTTGTAGGAAGAAGTCCCAGCTCCGCGCCTCGGTGACGCCTCGGTCTACCACGGTGCCGCCGGTCGCGTGTTGCCTGAACGGTCGGCGTCGGTCTCTGCGGTTGGGTAAAACGCGTGTGGTGACGCTTACCAACTATGACTATAGTCAGGCGTGGGAGTCCTTTGCTTTGGTCCGGGATAGAATAGACTTCCCGGCATGCGGCGCGAAGTAATGGGAGCTCCTCATCTAGGACTTTCTGGTACTGGCCCTCTGAAACACCATCCCGATATACAAGTATATTCTCGGGAAGGGTGGCATGCTTCCCTTTCTCGCGCCATAAATGGAGGCGGGACTTGAGCATGCTTTGCAGGTCCGAGACCATCTCCTGGCGACGTTCCTTTTGGATACTCAAGATACCAGGCCACTGACCCAACTGGCTGTTAATACTGGCTACCATACCTGCGACGCTAGGAGCCATCGAGCTCGATCCCGGGGAGGGGTGAGTTACGTCGATACCGACGATCATGGTTTTGTTTTCGGCGACCAGAGCTAGATTCGCGGGACTGACGATATGGTTGTCGCCACCCAGTTTCAGGTTAAGTTTAAGAGCCTCGTTACGGAAGTACTGGTCCTGGCCCGAAAGTTTCGCAATTTTCGTGCCGACGCTGCAAATGGTGTGGATACCGTACTTTACGTCGCCCAGCTGCTTAATGCGGTCGTAAAGGGGTATCGGACTGGCCGGCAGGATGATACACAGCAACTGCAACGATGAGGCTGCACGTTTGATGAAGTTGTCGAGTTTGATATCATCTGTATCGCTCAGTTGGACCTGCTGTGGGGAAAGGGGGGGACTTGCAGCAATCCCGGTGTCCTTAAGGACAGAGTGGAACCCTCCTATTAGGCTCGCGAGGCTTTCGGGCGTGAACTTTTGAGCTCTCGGGTACAAGTTACCCTCCATTTCGATATACAGACATGACCATCTTTGCAGGACGGTACCAGTGTGAAACTTGAGACTCGCTGAGTTACGTGGCACCAGGTTCCAGCCACCAGCCATTACCTGGGCTTGCTGGTTTTGCTTGTATACGATCTTTGGCGGGGAGAGAACACGGGCCGAGACAGTAATGAGGTCGGGCGAGACGGTGACCCCAAATTGCGACTGAAAAGAAAAACATGGTCAGCCGAGTAATGAAGGTGACTGATTCAGGAGGAATATACCAATCGTGGGTTTGTGTCGGGGGACAAGCCCGATGTATGCCGTCCCTTCATAACAATAGACCTCGCATTCTCAACGGGTCTGCGAACTGCAAACCGAATCATGTTCTGTGTCTCGGCCGGGCCGAGCTTGGTTTTGGCAGGTTGGCCCGGTAAAACATGGCAGACCTGGGCCGGCATGTACGAAGGGTTGTCCCTATTCCCAACGTTGATTACGGGAAGGGTGACATCCGCGATACGAATCCCATGTGCTGCGTTATCGTCAACAACCATCACCCTCCTCGGATGGAGCTGGGCATGACTTACTAGACAGGAAATGGTCAAACACAGAAATATACTTGCCGCCGGACGCGGCAGTCTTTCCCTGGGACCTGGTACCCTTGCCACCCTTTTTGCCCGCGGGCGTCTGTGTCGACGGACCAGCCGAGACGTTCTTTTCATCCAGCCAAAATTGCACCTCCTTCGCACCAGATCCAAATCCCTTCACTATAGGGGGGTGTCCTAGGCTATGTCCATCGTTCTTGTTTGCCACTCCAGAAATGGTCTTCGCTCGCAATATGACCTTACCGGATTTGTTGTGTCTGTCTTTGAGGTGGGTGACCTTAATCCTCAGCCCCTTCAGGAAGGCTTCCAGCCTGCGTGGATCTCTCCGCAACCCAGATTTGGCGATGAGTGCATCAAGACGGTCCTCCTGATAAAAGGCACCATGGCTGACATTGACATTGACAAGGACCCGAGCCGTGGCTGCGCGTACACTCGCGAAGAAGCCACGTAAGGCGATGAGACAGTCGCTAAGAATCCATGTATCAGATTCGTTACTCAAGGAGAACGTTTTCGATGCACCGATGGTAGCAAGGTTCCCGGCAGACTTAGCGTAGTGGTTCAAAAAGATATTGAGAGCCTGTATCACTGCCAGCTTGTCATCGTAAGTGGCGGACAGGTTTGTGGAAGTAAGGTACTCGGTTAACGCGGAAGCTTCTAGGACCTTGATAAAGTCCAGCTTGACGGTATACTGACGAGCACCAGGGCGAGGCTCGTCCTCGTCCTCTCCTCTGTATTCAACCTGGACTTCTTGGATCTCAAACCTACGCCGCGAGATGAGAGTCGACCGGAAGTCGGTGGCGATGTCGGCTTGGAATGGTAATAGGTCTGGTGCTTGCAGAAGCAGACGTATAACCTGGGTCAGCTTTTTCCCCGTGGCAGCAGGAGTCACAGATATATGGTATTGCTGCAGGAGAAGTTGCCGTGGGGTGTCGAGGACGAAGTAATTTGCCCAAAGTACGACGTCCGACCCTTTTACCCCGTAGCTGGGGCGAGTGGGAAATCCATCTGCAAGGCTCGGGTTTCCGAGGTTAAGCGATGCTTTGCCGGCCTGGAGAGCGTCTTCGACCTTCCTGACCATCGCATCAGGCGGCGGGACGCCACCCGAGGGCCTATGGCGAACCCGTGTAAGGATAAATCTTTAAGTAGGCGCATCTAGATGGGCTGGTGTCACTTGCCTGAATACCTCTGAGGATCCAAACCCACCACCACGACTACCCTGAAATGACCCTCCTCGCCCATGAGGCGGCCCTCCTCCTCCACGCCCATGAGGCGGTCCTCCTCCGCCGCGACCTCGCCCATGGGGTGGTCCTCCTCCCCACGCCCTCGACCACCCGGCCTACCTTGACCTGACATGACGAGCGGTAATTCTTCGAGCTGCTTGGAATCCCCGATCCGATGAATGGGAAGGAGGCGGGTCTAGTTGGATGTTGTTTTTGCTGAGATGTAAGACGAAGTTTTACAGACAGCATGTCTTAGGTAGCCTTGCCTAAGTGACACGTCAGGCCCACGTGAATGGTTGGATTGTGTTATTCCACCAACTCATACCTTTGTAGAAATGTATTATTTGCTCCATTATATCAACATTAACGAGAGGCCGGTCGATATATAAAACTTGAAGTCTTTCTTTATATATATTATATATATATCAAAGAGATATCTTTGATTCTAACTAGACATAACATGTTTACTATATTGATATTAAAACCATAATTCTTTTTCTAAAAAGGAAACATCTTTTTATTTATTATCGGCGGTTAACTACTTTATCTAACCTACTTGTTGACGTGTTATAGGTTATTTACTGACAAGTAATATAGTACACATGGTGCATATAATCCCATACCGTTATGTGTTGTTACTCACCCTCTCTAACCTACTGGGTAATTTACTCACAATCTGACAGCAATAAGGTGACATATATTCAATACCAACGTGCCTGGGAATTCCTCAGTTCTCCTTTCTCCAGTTTCTCTCTCCTCCAAGGTGGACTTGAACTAGAATCCATTCGTTCGTTTACGCTCTAATTCTATTTATTGCAAGTGTTCCCTACGTTATTTAGTATTCCCAGAGTAAGTACCTGAAACCCAACTGGCTTTTCTGGAGGCTCTCTCCTCCTGTTTATTCTATGTTTTATCTGGAACTGGCTCATTGGAGACGTAGCTGGCTCTCATACTGATATGGCTGCCTTACGAGAGGCTCCTTTCCCGGCCCTGGAATACGAAGTTGAGCACTACCCCTAGGAAAAGCGCAGAGCATAGAACGGTCGGCCCTAATCTATCATAATATTTAATGATCCTGCGCTCGCGGATCCCCCTGCTCCGGTACAAGTAGATGCCGACAGAGTAGCATAGCGACACGATAGCTAGAAGAGTAAATATACCAGAGACGACGAAAGAGAGCGTATTAGGTTTCGCGCCAAATTGAGCAGCGTGACTGCGATCGTACCGATATAGATGGAGAACTCGAGCTAGAGAGACGTTAGTAAGACGGAGATACCGCGCCACTAGAGAAAGTTACGTACCCAACCAAGATAGGTCCTCTCCGCTGCAAAATAGACCTTAGGCTCGACCCTGACTGGAACGTATATCCTTTTCCCTCTCGGCGCCTTGAACCTCTTGGTTTGGATATCTGCGTCGCCGAAGAACATCTGTGTTCGATTGCTACGAGGTACGATCGAAGCTCGAGGACGCGGCGCAGCGCTCGCCAGTGCGGCCCAAGCACCGCGGCTAGCCGCTCCAATGTACCTGTTTGCAATGCTCGAATAGTACGCCCATCCACCAATTCTCCTCGCCTCCTCGAGGGCATCCTCCTCATCCACTTCATTATCGGAATCATAGAGGGAGTAGTCTTCGTTGGGGACTGTGCAAGTCCCGGCTGTCTGCCCTTCAATGTCCCCCACGACAAGCGCCTGGGTACCTCGTGAAAGACCGTTTCCGGCATGTGGGTGGCCCGAGACGCGGGCTCGGTAATTTCCCCAGCATCCGAATCTATGTCGTCATCGTCATCGTCATCTGAGGTCGTGCCACTGGTGTGTGAGTGTGTCGGGCGGTGAATACCGAAGTCGTGAGTTACTGGTTTGCGAATGTCCATATCCATCTGTGGCATCCAGTACGGAAGCAGGTTAATCTTATCGGGGAAAAGGCAGGCGGTGCCGTGGATGAATTTCGAGAACTTCGGGACGGCCTCTACAAGGTGGCTAGAGATGAGTTGACGAACCCACTCCGGAGGCTCCTGTCCATGTTGGGTTTGGAGCTTGACCTCTAGAACGGCGTATGGGAAACGCACAACGTCCCCGGGGGACAATTGCGAGAAGGGATAATCGATGCCGATGTCCATTCGCCTCCAATTGCTCCCGGATCGTTTAAAACCATCCAGGTTGTCTTCCCGAATCATCGTCAGCTCGGTATCGAGCGATATTCGAACGCGTGCATCGGCTGGTAACTGAAATGCGGTGCGGTTGTAGAACGATCTGCAAACGGGTCTATACCCGTTCTTTAAGACGGAGTACTGTATCTCTTTCGCTAGGGTCTCATCTTCAGCGATGAGCTTTTCGGATTTCTTTGCCGTCCTTACGAGCTTTTTCGAACAGGGCGGTTGGGAGGAGGTCACCCCTCAGATATCCATTGACATTCTTCTCTTTCGTGGAGAAGCGAGCCTTCACGGACTTTTCCCCGGTCCAATCTTCGCGGTGCGTCTTGCGCTCAACAAAGATGGTGTCGGATTGCATGCCGCCGTACCATCTCAGGCGAATAGCTTCAGCACCCTCGGTCTTTTTCAGTCGCCCTTCGTACAAGTCCCATTTCTCTGGATTGTCGAAGTAGATAGATGAGATAGCAGAATCCTGCGTCTCAAATTCCTTGCCGGCATTGAAGACCAGCACCGGGAGATGTTTCAAGATGATGAGCTTCAATTCGGTGACATTGTCCGGGTGCACCCAATATTTGGTGGTCTGGCGGACGAAGCTGCCTTGGGAACCGCCGGCGGCGCTATCGCCCTTGACCGGGTTCCCGCGCGTTCGGACATTGTTATACATGTTGGATAATTTTACGACCTCGGCATCGAAGTCTTCGTTATAGAAGGGCTTGTTTTGAGCGCGGTGTCGAACGAGGGTCGGAGGTGCCAGTCAGTCATTTTCTACAAGACGCGTTAGTTCACCCGCGAAACCGCACGGATATTGAGGTGAGGGCACAAACGTCGTGCTTCTTGATGATCTTATAAAAGCCCGTATAATTCAGCTGGACGTATTTGGCCAAGTCATGGACATCAGCAATGATGTCGCTCAGGTCTTCCTCGAGCAGTATGAACTCTTCTTCGGAAGGGCCTTGTTCCGTCAAGCCCCTCTCCGTGACCTTGGCGACGACCTCCTTCACTTCTCGCTCACTGACAGCTATGCGACGTTGTATTTCTGATTGCTTAACCTTGGTTTTGGTATAGACTTTCTCAAGCTCGGCATAGAGTCTAGCAATAAAACGCTGCTCATCCTCCTCTGTCCATTTGTTCTTCCGCTGGCCTCTGGCCTTGGCCTTTCCCTTTTTGTCCGTCGCGCTCAAGGGAGCTACGTGGGAGCTTTGGTCCATATATAGGAGAGGCCCAGAGGCGATCTTCAGCTCGTTTTTGAGGCCATCGTAGTCGATATAGTACCACTGGTACTCGCGAATGATGCTCGAGCGGAGCTGCTCACCGAACTTCATGACGATTAACCCTGGACGGGCGCGCCACCTGTACTTAGGATCGGCGCTTCGGGTAGAAAGCCAGGAAGTCTTCTTCGTTTTCAGGTCTTGTATAATTAGCATGAGATGAACACGGTACAAACGTCATCCGGTCTCAATAGCAGCGTGGACATACGAAAGCAGGGAATCGATTAGTCAATAGACGGGGGGAAAGGAAGCCACTTTCGACTATCCAATACTTATGTGTAGAGAACCAACTTGCTTTTGTCACGTACTCCTGGCACAATGCGGGCTGTTAGGTTTCCGAATGCATACGCGAGAGGAACCACAAGGAACGAGACGAGTTAACGATAGAAATACTTGAGGTGGGAAGAATGGATGGAAATGCGAAATGCTACCGAGGAGAGGCAAGGGGCTAGCTCTAGGTACCCACCTGTCTACTTACTACTTTAGGCAAGTACTCCTGTACGTTTTGGCAAGGCTGGCTTCCGTTGCTTCGTAATCACTTAGTCATCTAAGGGTATACAAAACGTTAAAAACTCAGCCTGAACTGCTAATTAATTAAGAAAAGATTTCAGTTTTAAATATATAAAATAATAAGATTTTTATAAAGCTCGTTTCATAGATAAATAAATAAATACTCTAATAAGGAAATAAGTAAGTGTTATATAATAAGCTATGCTTAATAATAGAGCTCTAGTTAATACTAAGGCTTAGTATATGATTATCTTCTTAATGTTACGGTTTTAAAGGCTATTTGCTACGTAAAAGTTATATATTAAGGAGAAGCAGCGTGGGCACGCTGACGGAGGCACGAAAACGGCTACCCAACTGCCAACAACTGGCCCAGTGCCGATTAAACCTAGATCACAGCTGTAAACAGCTGATCAGTTGATCGGCCAACTGAAAACGGCAGCTGGGAAAGGAAAAGGAAAGAGAGACTAGAGACGGGCAACGAAGATAGCTAGAAAGGCATGGCAAGAAACGAGTGAATGGCTGTAGGTCGTGATAGCTACAGGTCTAAGTCTAACTGATGAAAATATAAGTGCGCGACCCATATAAATAGACATCGAAAAAGCTACGTAGCCTAGATCCACCGCACCACTACAATACCTAAACGTAGCGATTCAACGATATAGTATACGATATAATATAGATATTAATATTAATAGTATAAATAAGATTAATAGACTAATAACTACTAATAACCGATAGTTTTAAGGAGAACTAGGAATTAATATTAATAAGACTACGTAGATATAAAGAATTAAAGAAACGGAACTAAAATCGAATTAATAGGTATACCTATATATAAGCTAGCCTTATATTATTAACTAATATCTAATATAACGAGAAATACTAATATAGGCGTAAAGCGGCGCTTAACGGTAATACTACTGATATTATTAAATAGCCCCCGTTAAATCGAAACCGGCCTATAGCTATAACCGATATCGTATCTAACGTGATCCTTTATTTGGGATCTATCCCTTATACGTATTACTTTAACGAAGGTTATACGTTAGAAGTTCTAAACCTTAATAAAAAGGACTATGGTTAACTTATTTATAATAATTAAACTTTTAGTCCAAGGAATACGCCTCGTACTCTAGTTAGGCGTTGACCGATTAGAGAAGTTCGTATAATATCCAGACCTTATCGATTAAGATAATATAATAGATAATAATATACCTATACTAGAGAAAAAGTATTAGGATATAGATAATAGCTATCTTATCTTTACCTTTATGTTAGATAATAAGACCCCTACTACTTCTTTTTTTACTTTATACCTCGTACCGTTAAACTAAACGGAGTCCGTAACTAAGAAACGAAATAAATCGCTATTAAGCCCCGAAGTAATAAAGATTAAACCATTAGTAAAGACCTTAAGAGTCGATACTAACTCTCTCTTTTTTATCCACCCGAAGAAAAGGAGGATAACGATAAAACTCTTATTTAATTACCCCTTATTCGTAGCTTTATATTTATCCCGTTAATTACTATGGTATTATCTTAAAATAATAATAACGCAGCCTTTAGTAATTAGAATATACTGATAGTTACCCTGATTATCGTAATACTAACTTTTAAATTCCTAAACCCTACCAATTACCCGAGGCTTAAGTTTAGTAAAAGTAACGTAACCTAATAATTAGAAAGGGTAGATCGATTATTTAACCGCTACCGTATAAGCGACGACGATAAGATTAAAGAGATCGGTGAATAGATTACGATTAAGATTATTAAGGCGTATTAACGACGTTATAAAGGATTAAACGATTTAGAGAGTTATTATTATAGCCTTGAAGTACCGTTTTAGGATTACTAATAAACTAAGCTAAGTTAACGTTAAACGAAAACTCGTAGCGCTAGAACGAGGTAACGTAATTTACGATCTTAAGGTAATCTTTACTTATCTTATAAACTATAAACGTCTTTTAAGCTCACGAACGATAACGGAAAGCTTCCCTAGAAAGTAGGATACCTAACCGATAAACTCCTAATGTCTTTGATTATAAAGTTCTATAAAACGAAAGACTATAACTATAATAAGATCGGAGATCGACTACCGGATTCTTTATACCTAGGTTTATAAGTAAGTAGAACGTCGTATAATGGTATAAATTACCGATAGGAACTAAGCCGAAGAACGATAATAATATAAAACGGTAACTTTCGAAGAACCCGAGAAACATATAATATAAATAGTTTAATAATTAGCGATTCCTAGCTTTTAAATACCTTTACTACCGCCTTCCTCGTAGCTTAGACCTTCTTACGGTACCTAAGTATTAGTTAAGAAGTTAATATATAGGCCTTTTACGACCGACTTAACGCTTTAGAGATAAAATAACTTCGTAGAACTACCGTTAAGAGAGTAGCTCTTATAGTCCTAGGGATACGTACGGCGTCGATTAATAATATTAATAGGAAAACCCGTTCTTAATAAACGCGGTTCGGAACCTAAGTCTTTATAACCTATAAACTAACGGAAGAACCCTAGTAGGTTCTAGACGTAGTACTATATTAAACTACCGAGGCATACGTAATAAGATTCTATTAACTTAATCGAGTAACTATAGAAAATTCGAGTATTAGTTTTATAATACTTTCGATCGGCTTTATAATTATACTTATTACTTACTACTAACGGATATAATGTAGAATCGGTTCTACTATAGGAATAAAAAGTAATATACTACCTCGAGAACGGAGACCTAAATAAGCTAGAGTTAATACTAATCCTAGAATCGATTATTATTTAAGCTAAGCGTAAAGAAGAACCGATCGCTTATTATATTTTATTTTACGTATATTAAAGTAAGGAATCTCTAAAGTAAGTACGTAGGATAGTATATTATTATCTAACCGAGAAGCTAAAGCTTATATCCCTTAACCTACGATACTCTAAGAATAAGAAAGTAGTATTAAAGTAAGAAGAGATACTAAGAGCTATATTAAAGATTAACGTTATTTAAATAGTCGAACGTAAATATAACTACGAATTATACGAGATTAAGATCTTAGGTTATAGTTAAATAAAGAGACTTATTAACGACGAAGGTATTTATTATTATAAGGGTATTATTAAAACGAACTTAGTCGAAGTTAACGTAGTTAAGCGAGCTAGAGGTCCTAACGGCGAGTATATCGAGAGAGAAGTACCCGATTAGGAAGATATAGAAGTCCTATCGTTATAGCTTAAGCATGGACTAACTAAAGCTAGTAAGAACGCTACTATAAATACGAACGACTAAGCTAGGAATAAAGACTATTAACGAATTATTAAAGGAGTTTTAATTAGATAAGATTAATAAAAATAATAGAAAACGTTTCGAAGTTTCGTAGAACGACCTAATTAAGTTTATACCCGGGTTTTCGGAATAAGTAGTTAAGTACCTTACGATACGCGCTATAAAGATTAACGAAGGTTAGTTTAAAGTTATTAAGATTATAAAGAAATACGTATAAAAAGATTGGAAAGAAAGTATTAAAATACCTAGCGTACTATAAACTACCGCCTCGTTTATTAATCCTTTAAGTAAAATATCGGTAAATTTTATTATCGTAAAGGATATTAGGAACTATATCCGGCCTTTCTTTAAGCTAGTAATTAACGTAGGACCTAACGGAACGAAGCTTTCGTATCTACGGTAATCGATATAGGAGCGTAGTTTAATATAATCGTAGAAACTACGTAAAGAAGTAACGTCTCCTTATAACCGGTACTAAGGCGATATAGCGAGGTTTTAGATCCTTTATAGAAATCCTATACGTAGGAATAATCGACGGTCTTATCTAGCTCGCTAATTATTACTTCCGTTTACTAATTTACGTCATTAAAAATAAGTTCGTTAGTTATCCCTTATTACTTAGTATAAACTTTATGTTTTAATCCTATATGAAATTCGAATTCGACGGAAGTACCTTTATAGAAACCGTTAACTTTAGCTCGGCCTAGATAATAGTCCATCTTGCTATCGACTTAAGAAGCGATACGTTACTAAGCCTTATATTCGGCGATTAGGAAAACTAGATGCTATTAATATCCTAGGCCGCTTAATAATATATATAGGCTTAAAAACGCGTTCTTAGTCGAGTACTTAAAAGCGACGCTAGCCTTTAAGTTAAAATTAATTATACCCGCTTTTACGACGACGATATAGAGGTAATACCTATTTCCGAAGCTAAGGACTTATCGGCCTTTGAATTTAATTTGGATAAGGGAGATAAGGCGATCGCTAGATTAAGCGACGAAGAATTCCTTTACGTCTTTAGTAAAGCCGTTACGAAGGTAATTTAATATACGACGTAGGAATCGAAATAACATAAGCGAAACCTAGCCCTTATTTCGGAATTAACTTACTAAGTTAAACGTACGATTTTAGTTAATATTATATATAAACTTAAGTCGCGTAAAGTTTAACTCGTAAATAACGTACGGTTAAATGGCTAGATACCGCTAGAAATATTAAATTAAAAGGATTATATATTAAGGGAGGTTAAATCGAAGTACGAACCCTAGAAGTATCTTAACGCGATAAACCTTATAAGAATATTATATTAAGATTCGCTAATAACCCTCGAGGTATTAGATGAATAATAGAAAGATTTAACATTATTAAAATAGGTTTATTAGATACGGAAGTAATCGATTAGGAGAAAGACGTATTTATTAAGATCCTATACTGGAAAGAGATAACCTTAGCCTAGGATTTCTTTAAAATCGAGAAAATTCGACCTAAGGTTTACCCCGACTATAAGATTAGGACGGTACTATATAACGTCTAGTAAGCTAAGGATATCCTTATCCTAGTATTCCTTAAGGAACGAGTAATCGAAGTCTTACGTATACGACTAAAGAACGGAATCCTAGAAGAGAGTTACGGTTATTATCGAAATACGTAGTTCGTAGTCGAGAAAAAGATAATAATTTACGACTTATTAACTCTACGATAAAACTTAACGCCTAGATTATTCGCGACGCCTTTCTACCTCGAAATAAAGATTCCTTTACCTAAGAATTCGTTATATATTTAATCCTTATAATCGTCGACTTTTTCTCTAAGTACGACTAAGTAACGCTAACGGAAATAAACCGTAACTTAACTACGTTCGTTAATTTTATTAGCCTTTTACGTATAATGATTTTATTATAAAGCGCGATAAACTTAGTTACCGCTTTTTTCCGGGCGGTTATACGAATTCTTTACAATTTAATTCCATTAAATACGAGTCCTTCTTCGACGACGTCGTATTAAAGCGCCGGTATCGAGATACGATAACTAAGAGGCTTTTCTGGAAATACGATACTTTATCTTAGTACTTAAAGAATATCGACGCCGTCCTCCTAAACTTCGAATTAGCCGGTACTATTATTAGCGCCGTTAAATCTACTTAGTATAAAGGTAGTACGGTAATCGTCAGATATTTATATAGTATAAACGATAGGAAGCCCTCGGAAATAAAGATAATTAAGATCTTAAAGTAAAAGTTATATAAAAATATAAACTAAGTAAGGTCTTTTATTAATATTACGGTTTTCTTTAGAATATAGATCGACTACTACGCTATAATCGCTAAACCTCTCTTAGTATTAATACGTAGGAAAGTATACTTTATTTAAGGAATCGATTAATAATATATTATAAATTCGCTTAAGATTATTCTTATTAACGTACCGGTATTAATTATCTTAAATTATATTATCGAGTAATTAATCTAAGTAAAAGTCGACGTATTAAGAAACGGTTAAAGCTACGTATTAGGTTAAGATAACGATAAAGGTAACTTTAAACCTTCGAATATAAGTTAGGGATTTAAAGAAAGGTAAAGTTAAATTACGATACTACGAAACGAGAATATCTAGGAGTCGTTAAGTCCTTACGACGGCTTCGAAACTACTTTACGTACGCATTTACTTCATACTTAAAACCGACGCTAAAGTACTAATCGCTTAGCTTAACGACGGATTCTTTAGTCTCCCGGGCGTTATCCTTATTAAGTAATAACTTATCTTAAGATATTTAGCTTCGATATTTAATATATACCTAATAAGAGATATTCCGTTACGGACGGTTTCTTACGTAAACCTAACGGCCTAAGCGACGACGACGACGATTAATAGGAAGGCGATATAAAGGACTTTATCGATATATAGCTTAATATAATATACGCGAATATAGCGTATTACCTAACGCCGCCGAGTAATCTAGCGATAAAGTCCTACCGTTATAACCGCTGGAAGAATAATCGATAAAGTCGTAAGAAAAATAACGTTTCTTACGCGATTTTAACTACCTATCCGATTAAGAGATAACCGATTAATAAGGTATTAGAAACGATAGACCCGGTTTAAGAAAGAAGCGCTTAAATACGTCGTTTCGGAAGGTATCCTATAGAGGAAGCCGAGAAGTATAAGGGCATACGACGAATTATCGGCTTAGAGAAATTATATAAGCTATAATTAAGGATTACTACGAGGATTTCGCTTATAAAAACGTACTTCGACCTACGATCGGTAGTTAAATTATATTATTAACGCGGTATATTCGAATACGTCGCCCGAAAGGTTAAATCGTATCTTAAATATTAAAAAGGAAATAACTTAAAAGTCGACCCCGCTTTATATAACGAATTAATTAACGTTCTTATTATTAGGTAATAAAAGTATAATATATATAATAAATAACGGATTTATCGTAATAATTAAAATACGAAACGAATTATCGGTTTTTCGAAGCCCGAGTCATTAGAAAGATAGATTCTAAAACGATCGCTAAGTTTCTTTAAGAATAGATATTCCTATAGTACGGCGTACCCCTAGTAATTAAATATAATAATAATTCCGAAAATAAAAAGGAGGTCCGTAAAGTAATAAAGCTAGTTAATATTAAAGTTAAAGTCGGTATTACTTATTTCTATAATCCTAGGGTATAGTCGAGGTTAAGTATAAAGTAATTCGCGAAGGTCTTATAAAAGGTATAAACGGTAGTAATCGGGAATAAACGAACCTATTAAGGGTAATTATATAAGTAGATAAAACTTCGACGCGCTTATACGGAATGTCGTTATACGAATTAATATATAGGCGTAAGGCTATTATTCCGATAAAAACCGTTATTCCGACCTAGCGTATTATAAATTAAAAGAATATCCCGGACCGAGAATCGCTTTTAATTATACGCGTACGATTAATCGAGAAACGCTAGGAAGATATATTAGCCGTAGCTAAGGTTTTAACGGCTAAATATAAGAAAGCTACCCGGTATTAGGACGAAAAGAACGCTTATAAGATACGAAAAGAGCTCCTAAAAACCGACGACCTCGTATTATTATACGATACGTTACGATATATAAATAAGTCGATAGTCGTAAAATTAAAGTATTATTAAAAGGAACCGTACTTAATCGCTAAAGATTTAAGCTATAATCGTTATAAGCTTAAAGAACCGGATGAAATTACGTTATTATACCTAGTTTTAGGCTATAAATTATAAAATTTATGAAAGATATTAACGGATTTTAAGAGCTAGAAAACCCGGAAGAGAACGAATAAAATATATGCTTACTACCGACTAAATATAAGGACTAGGAATCGACGATTACTAACGACCCCTAAGCTAAAGGAGGCCTAGAGCCTATACCTTCGGCGATTAAAGATAAAGAAGAAGAATAATTAGCCCCGAACGATAAGGCTCGGATTATAATAAAAATACTAAATAAAAAGCTTAAAGGATACGAAGTTATACCTAACGATAAACCCGGACTAAGAAGATCGATCCGATTATATAAATAACCCTCTTTTTATAAAACGATAAGGCTATAGTACTATAAAACGACCTACTAAGGAGGAGCAGAGCGTACGCGATACTAGAGACCCGAATAGGTTCACTCGAAAGTATATTCTATCGAAGACTATAGCTCGTACGGTAGTCCAAGATAAATAAAACTAATACCGCTACGCTAATCGAAAAACAAAGAATCTAATGTAGTTATCGTATCTTAGCTATACCCCTTAGTCGTAGAAATGTAGTAGTCGCTAGCCCGAAGGCATAAGAAGTAAGAAAAGAAAAGGAGTAAAACGTAAAAGTTACTTATTCGGCTATAGCGGTACGACGAAGTAACTTAAGCGCCTATAATTAAAATAGATATATTAATCGGCGAACGGCGAATCTAATAATAAAAACGAATCTTTAATTAAGGTAAAAATAATAAAGATAATAATTTAGCTAGGTAGTAAATTCCGTAATAATAAGTATAGCATAACTCGTACTTACGGGAGTTATAGTTACTCTATATAGGCATAAGGCCTATCGTAACGTATTACGTAATATATTAAAAAGATATGTCTTACCGTATTACTATAGCTTCCTTAATTTAATTATACCGTAAGGGATAATTAAATTAAAAAGGATAATACGATATATTGAGGAGGAGCAGAGCGTACGCGATGCTGGAGACCCGGATATGTTTATTCGAAAGTATATTCTATCGAAGACTATAGTACGTACGATAATCTAGGATAAATGAAACTAATATCGCTATATTAATCGAGAGGTAAGGAATTTAATGTAGTTATTGTATTTTAGTTATGTTCCTTGGTCGTAGAGATATAGTAGTCGCTAGCCCGAAGGTATAAGAGGTAAGGGAAGAAAAGGGGTAAAACGTAAAAGTTACTTATTCGGTTATAGCGGTATAACGAAGTAACTTAAGCGCTTATAATTAAGATAGATATATTAATCGGAGAACGACGAATTTAATAATAAAAACGAATCTTTAATTAAAGTAAAAATAGTAAAAATAGTAATCTAGTTAGGCGATGAATTAGATAATAAGTATAGTATGTCCCGTACTTACGGGAGTTATGGTTACTTTATATAGGTATAAGGCCTATCGTAGCGTATTACGTAATATATTAAGAGGGTATATCTTACCGTACTACTATAGCTTCCTTAGTTTAATTATACCGTAAGGAATAATTAAACTAAAAAGGGTAATACGGTATATCCCGATTAATTTCTCCTTTTAAAAACTACCGCGAAACTTTATTTTATCGGTTATTATCTAACTATTACCGTCGCGCTTTTAATTTCTCGTTTAATATTATAAGGGAGCTTTTTTATTACTTTATAACTAACTTAGCCCGGTTTACCCTTACCGATCTGGCCCGATCGGCGTTCTCTTTCTTTATTTCGGTTACCTTTTTCTTAGTTTCGTCCTAGCCCTCTTAATTAGAGGAATGATAGGGGAGCGGGCGCGTTTTAAGGGTTAACTAGGTATTTTTCCTTTACTTATAAGGTATAGAGGTCTTCCCGGATTAGAAAGCTTTAATTTTTATTAGGCCGGGGAAAGGAAAGGGCGGGTCGTAACCTTAACGAGGTCGTCGTAACGTAGGTCGGTATTTACCGATACGAAGGAGTAAGAGGAATTAAGTACTAAGGCTATAGAAGAACGGCAGACTTCGGCTTACGTAATAAATCGAACGAAGGACTTACGGCTAAGGGCTCGCCGATCAGCGTACTTTACGCCGAGGCTATAACGTTAATAAGGTTAATTTACTTTTAATGATTTACGGCTTACCGGAAACGCTTAACGATACCTACCCCCTCCTTTAAAACTCGAACGCTATAAAATTACTCTACTACCTCGGCGTATTTTCTTATAATATTAAGGGAATTAAGCCCCTTATTTTCTTAGGCTTAGCGGGCGACCTCGATCGGTCGTTTAAAGATAAGATACGGTAAAATACCGCTTTAAAAACCGTAGTTAAAGCTATCTTATTAATTTATTAACGCGACGTAGTAAATAAACTAAGAGGTTATATTAGGCTCGAAATTACCGTCTTCTTACGCTCGCCGTAACTAACCGAGCGCGTACGCCGCCCGATCGAAGGCGCCGTTTCTAATTATATTAAAGCTAAATAATTTCCGGGGCTTAGGAAGATATAATACTATAGCGAAATAAGCTTAGGAGAACTTTAAAGGGTCGGTAATAGCTCGTTCGGGGTTTATTAGATCCGTATAGATCGTAAAGACTAAAGTAAAGGTAGGGTTATCGAGGAAGTATTAACGGGTTAGGAAATTAAACGATCCTATCGATCGGTAGCTTATCGTTTAGTACGGGTTTATTTCGAAGGCCGCCTTTCGGCCTTTAAGGTTATAGTTAGTTATAATATAGAAAGCGCGGATATCTTCGTTAGTAAGGTAGTCGTAACGGGCGAGGCATACGAAAAAGTTAGCTAGGGCTACTTTCGTTTATTTCTATAGTTATTAGTCCATAATTCGGGGTCGATTAACGGATAGCCGGAAGGCTTAAGCTATATCGGATCTTAATTCGATCAGACCCTTCTTCGAATCGTAATTATCTAAAGTACTAAGTTAATACTTCTTTATATTACTTTAGTTATCTTTACTACCGTAAATCTCCCGTAAGAGTTTAATTAAGTCGGTTAAATCGGCGCGACGTACGTCTCTATAAACGGAGGAAAGGAAGAAGGAGAGGGAATTCCGGCGGAGCGGGGAAAGACATCGTAAAAATAAATAAAAAGAATTAAAGGAAGGAGGAAAAAGATAATAAGTTAAAGGTAAAAGTAAGAATTTAAATTAATAATAAGAAAGGTAGGCTAGAGATTAATAGGAATATAATAATTATAGAAAGGGGGTTTTAAAATAGGATACCTAAAGAGGAAAAAGAGAGGAAAGGAGGGACGTATCGACGATATAATTAGATATATCCTTACGGCTAACGCTTTAGGAAAGCGCGTTTCCCCGCGTACGTATAGAGCTATAATAAGAAATACGTTAGCTTATAGCTTCTTATTATATACTTTTAATAAAGTAATAAGTACGTACGTTCGTAGACTTATAATTAAACGTAGGTTAAGATAGATATTATCGAAACTCTCCTAAGTACGGTACTTACGACCTAAGTAACGTATTCGATTCTCTCGTTCTCGTTCGACCTTCCTTCTTATTTCTCGCTATTCTACGGTTCCGATTTACTTCCTTTCTTTTATTCCTTAGGTTCTTTATCTTCGTTTTAATTCGTTTTTCGATTTTTCTTAATTCTAGATTTATAATTTCGTCGTTTTTATTTTTCTTTCTTTCATATATATATATATAATAAACCTTATTATCTAGAAGTAACTCCTTAAATTAGACCGGGCGACCGCCCTTAAGCTATTCGAATAGCTAAAGGCTACGGGAATTACCGACGAAGAGATTACCGGGGCGTTTAAAAAGGCTAAGGAGGATAAGAAAAAGGCCGTAACGTATTAACGGGTTAAGTCGATATCGCTACCGGTAAATTTAATGGATAAGTAATCCGACGAATCCTTCCGCCGCTTATCCTTTACCGAGAAATTCCGGGACGTTAATCGGCTAATTCCTAAGCCCTGGTAGGTATCGTACGTCCCGTACTTCCATCCGTTAAACTAAAGCCCGAAAGTAATTATCGGCCGGTAGCTCCGAAGTATCGAAGGAATTCGGATAATAAACTAATAACGTTAAGTATATAGCTCTTAATATTAATAGGATTTATTAATCGAGGGCTATATTAATTAATGATAAGATAATTCGTAACGTTTGGTTTTATTTTTTAGGTAGGCCGGCGGCCGGCCGGTATATCGTATAGGAAATTATAAATAAAGACTTTTAGGAGGTTACTTACCTTTAGAGTTATATTATATCCTTCATTCGTTACGTTTAATCCTTTCGCCGCCGGACGTTATTTATAGAGATTAATAATAAGGGATTAATTAGCGAATATTTCCGTCGATTAGCGACGGACCTTTATTACGTCGTTAATTTATTCGTTTAATAATATAAGGTACTTAACGAGGTACCTTATTAATACTACGAACGCCGGCTTACTTCCTCCGATACCGTTAAATACGCGGGTATATAACCCTTCTTTTCCTACCGATTACTAGCCTCTAATCATATCTTCGGGTATTCCTACGGCGTTTACCTCTTTTCTATTAACGAGGTACGTTATAAATTTCGTAATAAGCGGTTTACTTATCTACGGACGAGGATAGATCGTAACTTCCTTTTAATAAAGGATCTAAGTTAGGCCGTATACCTACTTATAATACGGGTAACGAAGGAGGAGTTATTATTTATAATAAACTCGAACATCGCTACTTTCCGGGGGTCGGAAAGTAAGTAAGTTTTTAGTTTTCTTAGTAATTAATAAATAAAGATAGGATAAGAGGGTAAAGAGAAAAAGAGAGGTATTAATCGGCGGGTATACGTTACTTCTAGCTTATTTTTAGACGCGTATTCCTTTTCTTCCTTTTTCTTTTGCTTTTATTAATATAAATTACTTTCCTTACTTTCTCTTTAAATATTAAAATATACCTATATTAAAATATAATAATTACGTAATACTAATATATTAATATCCTAGATTCCTAACGATAAACGCAAAGGATAACTTATCTAAGTATAGGAACGCGTTAATCGGCGTTAATAATCTATAAGAATATACTTTCTTTTAAGGTAAGAGATAAGGGAGGGCGTATTTATTAGTATTATAATTTAAGGTATTAATTTCGTATATAAGCTACCGGTTTAATAACCATATAGGGATAACTTCTTTCCTTCCCTACTTAAGAGAGCGACTATATGTTAAACTCCTAGGCTTTATTTCTTTTCGATCGATATAGGTAGGTTATTTTAAGGTATTATGGCCTTATCGTATTATAATAAGAGGGTTATTTATTAAGTCGGGTCGATCTTTTCGGTCCGGGTTTATCGTTAGGTATAACTTCGTATCCTTTAAGCTTTTTATTTAATATTTTTATTATAATTCGTACCTTATCGTTCGGGGCTAATTATTCTTCTTCTTCGTCGTTAATTACTAAGGGTATAGGCCTTAGGCCTCCTTTAACTTAAGGGTCGTTAATAGTCGTCGATTCTTAGTCCTTATATTTAGTCGGTAATAGGCGTATAATTTATTCGTCTTCCTTCGAGTTTTCTAGCTCTTAAAACCCGTTAGTATTTTAGATAAATTTCCGTAGTTTATAGCCTAAAACCAGGTATAATAACGTAACTTTATCCGGTTCTTTAAGCTTATAACGACTATAGCCTAGATCTTCGGCGATTAGGTACGGTTCCTTTTAGTAGTACTTTAGTTTTACGGTTATCGACTTATTTATATATCGTAACGTATCGTATAATAGTACGAGGTCGTCGGTTTTTAAGGGCTTTTTTCGTATTCGGTAAGCGTTCTTTTCGTCTTAATACCGGTAGCTTCCTTATATTTAGCCGCTAGAACCTTAGCTACGGCTAATATCTTCCTAGCGTCTTTCGATTAATCGTACGCGTATTATTAAAAGCGATTCTCGGTCCGGGATATTCTTTTAGTTTATAATACGCTAGGTCGGAATAACGGTTTCTATCGGGATAATAGCCTTACGCTTATATATTAATTCGTATAACGATATTCCGTATAAGCGCGTCGAAGTCTTATTTACTTATATAATTACCCTTAATAGGTTCGTTTACCTCCGATCGTTACCGTTTATATCTTTTATAAGGCCTTCGCGAATTACTTTATACCTAACCTCGATTATATCCTAGGATTACGGGAAATAAGTAATACCGACTTTAACTCTTATACCGATTAGCTTTATTACTTTACGGACCTCTTTTTTATTCTCGGAATTATTATTATACTTAATTACTAGGGTACGCCGTACTATAGGATATTTATTCCTAGAGGAACTTAGCGATCGTTTTAGAATTTATTTTTCTAATGGCTCGGGCTTCGAGAAAGCCGAATAATTCGTTTTATGCTTCGATATTACGATTAATCCGTTATTTATTAATATATACTATACGTTTATTACCTAGTAAGTAAGAACGTTAATTAGTTCGTTATATAAGGCGGGGTCGACTTTCCGGGTATTATTTCCTTTTAGTATTTAAGATACGATTTAACCTCTCGGGTAACGTATTCGAATATGCCGCGCTAGTAATATAGTTTAGCTATCCGATCGTAGGTCGAAATACGTCCCGTATGGCCGAAATCCTTATGGTAATCCTTAATTATAGCTTTGCGTAATTTTTCCTAATCGATAACTCGTCGTATATTTTTATACTTCTCGGGCTTCTTTTATAGGATACCTTCCGAAACGATTTATTTAAGCGCTTCCTTTTTAAACCGGGTCTACCGCTTCTAGTACCTTATTAATCGGTTATCTTTTAATCGGCTAAGTAATTAAAAATCGCGTAAAACGTTACTATTTCTTACGATTTTATCGATTATTTTTCCGGCGGTTATAACGGTAGGGCTT